>NW_006796005.1:479955-481210 GCF_000442215.2 Lipotes vexillifer | reverse complement strand
GCCACGGCTCACAGGTCCAGCCGCTACGCGGCTCACGGGCCCAGCCGCTACGCGGCATGTGGGATCCTCCCAGACCGGGGCACAAACCCGTATCCCCTGCATCGGCAGGCGGACTCTCAACCACTGCGCCACCAGGGAGGCCCCTCCTCATAGCTTTTTAATTTTCTTTTAAAATCCCGTAATGTTATGCATCGTCCTTATGTCTACTTCTATATTCCAGACCCTCACATGTCTACAAATCTCATCTCCTATTTTTCCCTCTGGAAACTAATTTGTTAATTCAGTTTGATAGTGGATGCTTGGTTTACAAGAATGAATGAGACATATACAGAAAGACAAGTATTAGTTGAGTGTGAGTGTTAAAAACTGCCAATATTGGAGTACAGAATGCTATGGAAACATACATAGTGTTAGCTAATCTGGTATGGGGGGCGGGTGAGATGAGGGTAAGGAGAGGGTAATTAAATGTAACAAAAAGAACTAATAAAAACAACAGCAAACATATTGAGTTCTTGCTCTGTGCTAGGCACCACGCCTAATATATTAGCCTCATATATATATAAGCACTTAACATTTCAGAACTTAATATTAGCACTTAATGTTAGTATTTCATATTTTAAGTGCTATTTTAGATCAATCTATGGTGAAGTGTGGGGTCCTTGAGAAAATTTCAAAGCAGTGTTAACACTTGAATAGATTCTTGAAGATGAAAAAATTTCATCCAGAAGACAAGGAAGGAAGAGAGGTTCCAAGAAAGGGAACAACCAATGAAAAGTGAGAGATAAAGGTGTTTTAAGAAATGGCAGGTATTTCAAAATGACTAGATAAAGTGTTTAGAGAGACAGGCGCTGAGAGAAGAAATTAGCAAGAGAGGAGGAGTCAGATATATGAAGGTGGGACTTGAGGCAGACAAGAGTACAAATTGAGGCTAAACGTTTAAGCTATAAGTCAAGCTACCAAACACTTACATAAAGTCTGCTGTATTTTCTAACCTCAACAAATATGCCTTCTTAATTCATGAGCCATGTCTGTCTCTGTTGCCAGCAGAGACAAAACCCATAAACCTTTACAACATTCAGGGCAATAGGATGTACCCACCTTTCTTTTTCAGACAGAGAAAAAGAGATGGAGAGAAGTATTTCCCTGGGGCCTGAAGAGTGTTAGTCAAGAGAGTGATATCTATGATTACAGTTCTGCTGTGTCAAAGACAGATGTATTGATTTTCTTCTTCAATAAATGTGACTTACTAGGGAAA
>NW_006796005.1:458473-479945 GCF_000442215.2 Lipotes vexillifer | reverse complement strand
TGTTACTTACAAGGGAAAGATCAATAATTAATCAATAATAATTATCAAGAATTTCCAGAAGGCTATACAAAATCAGTTTGGTTGTTTATTATAAGTTTTGAGTTGAAAATACTATTATTTCCCAATTAAACTGCTTTTGATATAAGGTAATACTGTACTTTCATTATATCATCAGCTTTCTGTCAGATAATGTGAAATTTCCCTCATTATTTTATTGAACAGTCATATACAATAAAAGTAGTTGATTCATCCAAAGATTTTAAGGAATTATTTGTCATAGACATTTAACACATGATTATTATTGAGTATTTTTTTATACTTAAGTCAAGAAGCAAGAACTTCTCCAAAGATTTCTTCACTCTTGGACACATAGAATGTCTATTTCAGGAAATGTAGGATTGTTTTAACAATATACAGCATTCTAGAGACTTTTGCCAAGTTATGACAGAAAACCATGATTGATGAATAAAATATGGACGATGGAAAGTAGCCTAAACCTGGGATGTAATATTCCAGAGTAATTAGGGCCAATTACTAAGATGTCGACCCCATTGGAAGCATGGCCTATCTCCTAATGCTGGCTTTCATTATCAAAAGGCAGTACAGACTGAGTGGATCCTATAATAAAAGACCCAAGAGAACAGAGGGCTCTGGTATTTCCTTAGTTTGCATGAAACTTCCATGCGGAAGCAAATGACATGCTGGTGATTCATGGATGAACTAGTCATATTCCATAAATGAGACATTTGGAAGGTGATTTCAAGTTGCACCTTGAACATAATCTTGCAAAACTTTGCAGCTAAATATGGCTTTTTAAAAAGTTCCTCTGTTGATTCCAATATAAAGGATGTAATTCAATCCTGTTATGGCTTTTTAAAGTGTTCCAAAGTATTTCATCATATTAAAATAGTTCTTCAAGATTGAGATTCATAAGCATTTTACATTGCAACTGATTAAAAGAAAACATATTCTCAAATTCTTGGTCTATTTTTAATGTTTGGGCATTAAAGTGCAGAATAATTTCAGACCATGAAATTCCATGGGTATTTAGAATTTATGGTGGTCTGTGATTATTGCTGAAGTAAAGATTAATGACCAATATGAGAAAACCATTACATCTGACAAGCTGACCATGGGCCCTATAAATAGCACATCCTTTATAGGATTTTCAAAACTATTTTTGACTTTATAATAGATAAGAATTCCAAGATGCCATAAAAAATGTTTTCTTAATCTGCTCTCCTATTCTCTTCAACATATCTTTTAAGCCAATGCACACATCTAATGACTATGTATGAACTCTTGTGCTTGGCTGGTATCCCAACGTGCCCTTAAAAAAAAATCAATAAACTTAAAGTTGCAAAAATGGTTAACTTTTAATATGTCTAAACAGAGTTTGTACCATTTTATTCATCATGAAGTATGGAAATACTGGATTCCAAATTGCTTAACTGCTATCCATAATAGTATAATAATGCTGAAGCTTTACTAAACTTGTAGATAAATAAAAGATACCAGGCAAATACAAAGGTTTTTTTCCCCAAAATATAATATCATTTATCTTAGCATAGATGGTTTAGCCAGATGTAGAATTTTAATGTCCAGATTCCAAATTCAATGTGCTGTCATCATTAGTATCATCATCTGTCTAAATGCTCTACATATATGGTAGGAAACTAGAACTGACAGAGTAAATTAAGCAGAGTCCACCACCACCACAAAATCAATTTACAACAGACTGAGATTTTAAGAGCAGAGAATGAGAAGGGTAAACCTTGTCCATGCGATGCACCATGATCCAATCCTGGGAGTGCAGGAAGCCACCTTGGGCCCCACTTTTGGCCAGAAAAGACACTGCAAACCCTGGCAGGCAAAGGTGACTTAGAGGAAACCCCCAAGCTTTCATCCAAGATATTCATGAAGTTGAAGCTTTCCCAGTTCTTTCCTATCCTTTATAGACACCTCCTTGTTACCTTTCAATCACATGTTCTGCTCTCATTTAAATAGGATGCCCTGAATGTTTTGGCCATCTAATAAATGGGCATCTAATGAATTATTCCTTTTTCTGATAAATAGTTCTTCAAATATTCTGTTTCTAAATGTTACAGTTTAAATTTAGTTACGTTTGCATTCATCCATAATTAACTTTTTAAAATGCTATTATGTACCTACTATGTACCATGCACTATGTCCTAGCACTGGGGATATTGACAGGGAACAAAACAGAAACATAAAATCCCAGCCCCTGTAAACAGGACTGCAATACCGCACAATTCCAGAGAGGGAGTACTATTAAACTTGACGTTTATGTGAAGAGCGCCCCCTTAGGTTGGCAGTGTACCGACTGTGTGACCCTTACGTGGTGGTGACTGCTCCGGGATATACCATACTCCTCATTTGAGCAGCGTTACTGAACAAAGAGATGTTGAAGTGTATCTTCCAAGTGAGTTTCCCAAGAGAAAGAAAGCTTACTCCAAAAAGTGCCAAAATATTTTTAACTATTTTAACAGACAGCTTTTTAAAATGGATTGTACATTTCTATGCCTTGCTGAACAGAATATACTGATCAGACTTAACTTATTTTTAATGACTCCATTTCATCGTCTTAGAACGTAGGCTATTAGATTGTGCTAAAATTCTGTGATTACACTCAGGGGCATGAATCATGCACAATAGAATGCAATCATTGAGCAGCCCCAGCTGCTACATTTTTCAGTTCTTTTGTCTGCTTTTTGTAATCTCTCCCTTCGTGCTGTCTCTCTCAGATCCTCCCATCTCTGCACCTATTACTAAGTTTCATTTTCTCATGCTAAAGTACTGTGTTTAATCTACGATGTAAGGATTGCCACATAGCCAAACTTGCTCCAAACAATTATACCACTTCGCTATCATATATATATCATATATAAATCAATCAGTGTAATTTATGATGCCAAGAAGAAGAAAAACCATATCATAATTAAATTATAATAAATCACAAGTATATGTTTGTTACATAAACATTTGACAAATTTCTTTTGACATTAATTACAATAAATTACAGTACATAACAAGTATGTATTTGTTAAACCTTTGACAAGTATATAACTGAAATTTGACAAATATGTATTGAATAAAACTGTCTTTATTAATAGACAACATAATCATCTAGGTAGAAAACTCTAAGAAATACATAGAAAAACTATTAGATCTAATAAGTTATTTAATCACATCTCAAATTACAATATCAATATACAAAACTCAATTGTGTTTTTATATATTAGCAACAAACAATTAAAACTATTAAGAATAGCATCAAAAATAGAAAATGTTTATGAGTAAATTTAACCAAAAATGCAAAACTTATTAACCAAAAACTAGAAAATATTGTTGAATGTTTAAAAAGACCTAAATAAATCTAGAGATATCTCTGTTTATTGACTGGAAATCAATAGTGTTAAAAGGTGTATTTTCCTCACATTGATCTACACATTCAACTCAATCCTAATCAAAATTTCAGAAGACTTTCTTTTGAAGTAATTCATAAACTGTTTCTAAAAATTATGTGAAAATTCAAAGGACCTAAAATAGCCAAAATAATTTTTGAAAAAAAATAAAGACTTATTGTAAAGTTACAACAGTCAAGACAGTATGGTATTGTCGAAAAGATAGACTTATAGACCAGTAGAACAGAATAGAGAATTCAAAACGGGGTCCACACATACATAATCAATTTGATGTCAACCAAAGTACAAAGTCAATTCAGTAGTTAGAGGACTGTCTTTTCAACAAATGTTAACAAAAAATTTGTATATCCATGTGCAAAAAATATATGTATATATTTATATATTATAAAATATATTTCATATATATATAAGCCTCATAACATATACAATAATTATCTCTACATAGATCACTCATAACATATACAATAATTATCTCTACATAGATCACTCATAACATATACAATAATTATCTCTACATAGATCACTGACCTAAATATAAAAGCTAAAGCTATAAAACTTTTAAAATGAAACATAGGGAAAAATGTTTGTGATCTTAAGTTATGTAAATATTTATTAGATGAGACAGAAAAATCTCAAACCACAAAAGAAAAAAAAATGAACTTCATCATGATTAAAAACATTTTTCCCACCAAAAGACACTCTTAAGAAAATGAAATGAAAGTCACAGGCTGGGAGAAAATATTAAAATATATAGTGACAAAAGACTTATATTCAGAATATATTAGAGATCTTACAACTCAATAATAAGGAAACAAAACCCAAGTAAAGGGCTTCCCTGGTGGCGCAGTGGTTGAGAGTCCGCCCGCCGATGCAGGGAACAAGAGTTCATACCCCGGTCCGGGAGGATCCCACATGCCGCGGAGCGGCTGGGCCCATGAGCCATGGCCGCTGGGCCTGTGCGTCCGGAGCCTGTGCTCCGCAACGGGAGAGGTCGCAGCGGTGGGAGGCCCGTGTACCGCAAAAAAAAAAAAAGAAAAAAACCCAAGTGAAAAATTGGCAAACTATTTAAATGACACTTCACCAAAGGCTATACATAAATGTCAAATAAGTACATGAAAAAATTCTCAACATTATTAGGAAAATGAAAATTAATATCACAATTAGATACCACTACACACCCACTAGAATGACTAAAATTTTAAAATTTGACCATACCAAGTGTATTTAGGATGTAAAGCAACTGTACTTTCAAGAGATTTTTGGATATCAAAATAGTTCAGCTAGGAAAATATAATCAATATTTTGTAATAACATATAAGGGAAAGGAATCTGAAAAAGTATATATATATATATGAATATATATATATATATATAAAATATATATGTATATATAAACGGAATCACTTTGCTGTATACCTGAAACTAACACAACATTGTAAATCTTTTTTTTAAAAAAGTTCAGCTACACTAGAGAACAGTTCAGCAGTTTTTTATATAATTAGATATACACTTAATATGTGACCCAGGAATTCCATTCTTAGGTATTTACTTAAGAGAAAGAAAACATATCTCCACATAAAGACTTGTCCATGAATGTTTTTATCAGCTTTATGTGTTATAACCCCAAACTAGAAATAATCCACATATCCATCAACTTGTGACTAGATAAACAAATGGTGGTACATCCATACAGTGGAATCCCACTCAGAAAAAAAGGGTTGAATTACTGCCACATACAATGATCTCGATGAATATCAAAACCATTATCCTGAATGAAAAAGTCAGATTCAAAAGAAAATATAATGTATGATTCCACTTATATGAAAATAAAAACTATAGTGTCAGAAAGATTAATGGTTGCCAGACCCAGGGGTTAAGAGAAAGGAATTGTTGCAAAGGGTACAAGGGAAATTTCTGGTGTAAATATGATGCTCCATGGCATGGTTTTGTTGGTGATTACAGGACTCTATATATTTATCAAAGCTCATCAAATTGTACACTTGAAATTGGTGACTTTTATTGTATGTATATTATAACTCAATGAAGCTAATAATGATAATAATAAAAAATTGTTCTGTTAAATTGTTTGTTTGATAGCACAGTAATTTGGAGTATTCTCTCAAAGAGAATTGTGACAGTTCTAAACAGTTAAGATCCTACATTTATTGTATAAAAACTAATAACACAGATTTTGCTAAATCCTGAGAGGATAGTCTGAACTCTCTTGTCCTGGTTTTCTTCTGTGATCAGGGTCTATTCTGACATTCAAAACCATGTTTGTAGATAGCTATTTGAACAAATCCCCAGATGAGTGACGGTCATGTTCCAAGGCTTCATTAACTAACTGTTTGGGGTTTCTTATCTCATCTTAACAGCCTCATTACCAACTTCAGAAATAATTAATTTTGTACTTCAAGCCTAACAAGCATTTTGGTGATAACAAAAATTGACTGAGCTGAATGCATGCTTTTTGAATAATACTTATAGAGAAAATGTGTGACACAGCCAAAGCCGAAGTTTGCCCAGACAAACTTTGTAAGGGATAGTGCTTTTCTAGTGTATCCAGTTCAAGAATCAGAATGAGTGGAATTTTCTGTTGTGTACCAGACTTCAATCACCTCACTTTAATCATATCTAAAAAGGCTCATTAAACCTGGGATTTCATAAAGATCACAAAAGTCATGCACTAAGAAGTATTGAAATTTTACTGTGGAGTGGGATATATGAATGGTTGATTTAAGTTTTAGAACTATTTTTAATCATAGCAATACTTTCTTAAGGTAGTAATGAAATGCTTATCTGGGATGACAGAACTGACCATAGTGAATTTTGACCAGACCTTCTCAGCTCTTGCTGTTTCTCAGCTGCCTATTTATTCACTTATTTTTGATGTCTGTGCTTCTCAATATCCCACACTTGCCATTCCATTGTACCTTCTTTTTATCAGGACATATATATTGAGGTCAGCACATTCTCAGAATCTATGTGATTATCGAAAATTCCAAGTCCTCTGTGACTAGATTTATAAAGCTCTAATCACTGTTACTTGATTTTGCACACATCTCTGTAAACCATGTCTTCTCTCCAGTTTTTAAAAATATATCTGTGGCTAATGTTAATCTTCCTTCTCTTCACTGCTGCATTGGAAAAGATTTTCTAGTTTATCCTAGCTTTGGTCAAAAAAATTAAAACAACCTTCTAAATCACCACTACCTGAAATCTTTTTTTCTTTCCTATCACCCCATCCTACCCCACTACTTAGAAATCATTCACTCCACATATTCTTTCAATGTTTACAATAAAACACCCCACCCCCACTCTCTAATGCCTCATCTCCAGGAACAGAAACAACGAATAAAAGCTATTAACTTGCTGACCTGCAGAGGTTTTGATATTTAACCTGAAAGACATTTCTGGGCACCCACTCTGCATCAGTCACTGGCTAAGGGCAGAAGGCATCCAGCCGCAAGAGATAAATTGGGGGTAGGTCAGTAAACGTGCATTTTTAAAGTAGCTTTCAGCTTTCTAATCTCATCTGAGCTTTCACTGAAACACAATTAGGAGATCTAGCAAACAGAAGCATAATTAAATGTCACCAATATGCTACATAAATAATGATTATTTATCATTATTAATGCAATAGTAGGATGTGAAATCATTCAAAAGAATTTTTTTTTTTCTTTTTTTTTTGCGGTACGCGGGCCTCTCACTGCTGTGGCCTCTCCCATTGCGGAGCACAGGCTCCGGACGCGCAGGCTCAAGCAGCCATGGCTCACGGGCCCCGCCGCTCCGCGGCATGTGGGATCTTCCCGGACCGGGGCACGAACCCGCGTCCTTTGCATCGGCAGGAGCACTCTCAACCACTGCGCTACCAGGGAAGCCCCCAAAAGAATATTTTAAAAGATTTCAGAGTAAAGACTTATCTATGAGGAACAAAAGAACGTAAATGACTAAACAGAAAAAAAAGAAAAGTGTTTAATTGGCCATGTATTTTAAGAGAGGAAAATGTAAAAATAGGAGAAATTTATGAGATGAAATTATTGCTTGTGTGCAAAATAAAAAATGTCGATAGGGCTTCCCTGGTGGCACAGTGGTTGAGAGTCCGCCTGCCGATGCAGGGGACATGGGTTCGTGCCCCGGTCCGGGAAGATCCCACATGCCGAGGATCAGCTGGGCCCGTGAGCCATGGCCGCTGAGCCTGCGCGTCCGGAGCCTGTGCTCCGCAACGGGAGAGGCCACAACAGTGAGAGGCCCGCGTACCGCAAAACAAACAAACAAACAAACAAAATGTCGATAATATTGTTATGCACTTAGCCGGGGCAGGGGTGAAGGGGAGGGTCTATTTCCTCAACCAGTACTTTATTCACACAGAGTGAGGGGATAATAAGTGAAGAGTTGAGGTCAGCCATCCTCAGGTTGAAGCCTGCCCTCTACAACTAATCATCTGAATGACTTTGGACAAGATACAGAGTGACACTAAGCCTCTGATTCTCCATCTGTAAAATGGGGACACTCACCTCACCCTGCTGCAGCGTGTCAGAAGTACTCACTGGAACAATGACAGCATATTGTCACATCCATCGATACATCACACATAGAAGCAGTTAGAGTCAGCTCCTCATTTAAATGGCCGAGGACACACTCAAAACATCTCTGAAGCAAAATGGCCACCTAGCATGAGAACAGATGCAACTTGGCATCGTATCCTGTTGAATTCAACATCCCTAACGAGGGCACATAGCTGCTCTTGACACCACCTGCCATATGCAGAGCAGGGTCTCACCAGATCTAGAAACCCTAATTCTTGATGTGCTGCTATCCTTTTATGCTCAGTATTTGCATCATCATTCCATAAGGGCCTCTCCAACATAAATATGTCCCTATTAACAAGAGTGTTTACAAACATTGGCTTCTCTGGGTTCTTGAACCACATTTGATCTCAGCAAGTCCCCTTCCTCACCTGGAGGGAAAAGGTGGCATCCATGCTCAGGGAACCCTAGTAATGATTTCTGCTCCCACTTGCCAGCATTTGAGACTATAGTTAACAATACTGTATTGCATATTCAAAAGTTGCTGAGTGAATAAATCATGAAGGTTCTCATCACACACACAAAAAATTTTGTAACTATGTGTGGTGACAGATGTTAACTAGACTTATTATGGTGCTCATTTCACAATGTATACAAATATGAAATCATCATGTTGTGCAACTGAAACTAATATAAGGTTATATGTCAATTACACCTTGATTTTCTTTTTAAATGCCTACTTCCCCAAAGAACTTTGGAGGGTTTTGTGAGAATTAAATGAGATAATCCTGTAAAGTCTTAGGCACATAGTGAGCATTCAATTATTTAATAATTATTTTAAAATAATATTATTTTTATTATACTTCATAGAGTCTTTAAATGTGGTTATTGATGTCATATGCCTAGTTCAGAGCCTGAGACATACTAAGCTTTCAAGAGTTAGCTGTTACTACTATTACTGTTAGAAGTAATGAATTCTTCTTGCTGCTGTTGTCATTATTGTTATTATCATTCATAGTTGCCATCACTCTGCACTAGTCTTGTGCCTAAACAGGCCACAGTCCCATAGCCTGTGTGTATTTTTTCACTAAAACCTTGGTTCAAGACTTGAGATTGTTTTGTTTTTTTGAGGTACACGGGCCTCTCACTGCTGTGGCCTCTCCCATTGCGGAGCACAGGCTCCGGACGCGCAGGCTCAGCGGCCATGGCTCATGGGCCCAGCCGCTCCGCAGCATGTGGGATCTTCCCGGATCGGGGCACGAACCCACGTCCCCTGCATCGGCAGGCAGACTCTCAACCACTGCGCCACCAGGGAAGCCCTTGATATTGTTTTATAGTGTAAACAACTGGTACTATTTTTTTAACTTTTTATTTTATACTGGAGTATAGTTGATTAACAGTGCTGTGATAGTTTCAGGTATACAGTAAAGTGATTCAGTTCTACATATATTATACATGTATCTATTCTTTTTCAAATTCTTTTCCCATTTAGGTTGTTACAGAATATTGAGCAGAGTTCCTCGTGTTATACAGCAGGTCCTTGTTGGTTATCCATTTTAAATACAGCAGTGGGTACATGTCAATCTCACACTCACTAACTATCCCTCCCCCCCACCCTTCTGGAACAGTATGGGATCTTCAGCTTTGCAAACATTATCAGTGGCTTATTATGCTACAAATGACAAAAGAACAATCAATGAGATTCAGTGTTGCCATTCATACTATTTGACAACAGTATGTGTTAGAATGATTAAGCCTAGTGAACGTTAAATGGACCATGTGGTCATGGTTTCTCATGGAGGGTATAAAGAACAGAACCAGAACACAACTACAAAAAGTGATTCTTGATGTGTTAATGGAAAAACAGAGCTTTTATCATCCTTGATTTTGTTTTCTTGATCTAAAAACAAGTAAGACCTTCCTAGCTTAAGTTTGTGTTCATATATAGCAGACTAGTGTGTTTTTACTTACTGTTAAGATTTTTTACTAAATATTTGATGTGCTTAAAACAGAAACGTCAAGATTCAGAAATAAACCACTTTATCAATTGCATCACTCTTATTTTTTATAGATCCTGTAAAAGTATAATGGCTGTTTTACAAGAAAGATATTAATGATTTTGGAATTTTAACATAAAATTTCCATTACATCTTATAATACATAACAATGACGTGTTTTCCAAAAATATGGTAACTTTGGAACAGATTTTTGGATGCACTGAGACATTTTTGAAGTGCAGATGACCTAATACTTCATAATTAACAAAGAAGCAAGATGAAGAAAATTGAAAATTCTCTAAATATATGACATGTCATCATGTCATATGGATATGCAATATACCTTCTCCAAAAGTCACCACTGGCTTAAAGCTAGGTCATAGTGCAAGGCTGGCCCATGATTTTGAAATCAAGAGGCTACCTGGGACAGTGGAAGGAGACTGTGACCATGGATAATGTAAACTAGGAACCTAGTGAGTTCCTACACTGAGTTCCTGCCCTGTAACTCACTAACCACCTGCCAGGGAGCAAGGCGCTTAATCCCTCCAATCATCTGTAAAAATGAAGCACAGGTGTAATTGCTTTGCTGCTTTATACAGTTAGTGTAAAGTTCCAGTTTAGTACTGAATATGAAGAAGCTTGTTCCTTAAGACTTTCATTCCTCCTTCATCGGAACACTCCTAAAAATACACACATCTCTTACTATGACTCTAAATGACACTAAACCAAAGCTCTGAACTCTGTAATTCTCTGTGATTATAACCTATAATCTTTAGAATTCCTCTCTCCCTGCAGTTTCACCTTGTCACCTCTCAGGATGGAAACTCTTAACTTCCTTTGCCTCTCTATGGAATCAGGTCAGCCTCCCCTCTGTGTTATGTAGGAAGTGTACCTCTTATTCTTCATTAATCTTGACATCCAACTTGCTTAGCTGGGTATCTTTGGTGTATAAGGAGGGAAAGGCTGTTTACTGTCCTTTGCTGTTACTGTCATTGGTGGTAAAAGGAATCTCCTTTCCCCAGACTAATTTATAAGCTACTTGAGAGCCAGGATCACACTTGTTACCTCGGTACAACATCCAATATGGATGTAGCATCCTGGATGGGTTAGGGGATCAGAAGGGTCTTGCTAACAGTGATGTGGGTCTGCACCTCCACCTGCCAGTAAATATATGGTTGGTTTTATTGGGCTGAGAAGGAATATATAAAATGTTGGGCTGTCAAAATCTATTAATCAGATAAACAGAATTAAACATATCAATAGACATTGTATAAATGTTAATATACTTCAAAATATAGTACACTTTTATATAATAATCCCTAATATTTGAATCACCATGTATAGCTTTTTGGTTTGGGGGTGTTGTCTGTTTTATGAGCAATCATACCCACTACCTCATTTAAATCTTGCTGTAACCGATTTGATAGTTTTGAGGGACAAATGGGTCTTTCCAACAGCTATGTCCCTGGGGCTCACTTTATAAAGCAAATAATTGCTTAGGCACATAATTTAATATTTAAATGTTGAAATTTGCCTTTTTAAATATTTTCTTGAGATATCTTATTTCATTTCTTTGTAAACCAGGAAACTATATATAATAGGAGATTCAGTTTATGCCTAAGACATGTCCGCCTTGAATTGCAGGGAAATCCAGATACTCCTGCTTGTGACATTTACGTTTGCTTCTCCCTCAGATGAAACCCCTTCCCCACACTTCCATTCAAATTCCACTTTCTCATAGAGGACTTCCTTCCTAGAGCCCAATCTAAAATAGGGCACACGCAGGCACACACATGTGTGTACACACTTGCACACACACACAAGCATGCATGTACAGGCACATTACTATTTAGTCCCTTGTTCTGACTTTTTTTAATAGCAGCTATCATTACAGTTAATATATACTTACTTGCTTAATATCTGTGTTTCTCTTTAGAATATAAACTCCAAAAGGGGGAAGCGGCTTTGTCTCATTCTTTTTTTTTTATTTTAAATTTATTTATTTATTTATTTTATTTTTTACACTCAGCTCTCCAAGGTTGGCTCCCCCATGTCTCATTCTTGATCTGTGACCAAAACTTCGGTCATATAACAAACCGGCACATAATGAACTTTCAATAACTATGTGTTGAATAGTTGAATGAATGATTATGAAGAGATAAGGCACCTCCTATAACTTATCAAAAGGTGAGGGTGAGTGAGAGTCAGAAGGACTAGGTCAGTTACAGGAATGTGGTCCAGTGTTGCAGGGGGCAGACATGATGTTCATTGTAAGGTCATATAGATTTTCCTCCATTACAAACCCCAAAGACTCAGGAAGGGATGCAACAACAAAACTATTTTAATAAAAATTAAATTACCTATATGACACTAAGAGTACAAAATAATGATAGCATTGGTTCTACAGTTTTTGCAGCCAAGATGTAGAAGGCAGTGGTTTGAGGGTTGCCAGTGGCTGGCTCTGGCTGTGACAGTGACAGATAAACATGCCCATGAACATATTCCCTGCCTGGTCAGCGGGACTGGTGGCATCTTACGTGGAGATCAGTACCTTAACTTCCACTTAGGACCTGTAGAGCGAAGAGTCACCTTATGGCCTCATTTGAAGCAGAAAAGGAGGAAAATGGTGCCTACTATGTGGGAACCCAGCGTTTGCAGAACACACACACACCACTTTCCGGGGACTTCCCCCAAACTGATATAATCTGCAAAACCCAAGTTACAATGTGCTGACCCATCTAGTGATTTGCAACTGTTGAAGCATATGTGTGTGTGTTTAAGAGTAAAATACAGTATCAACAAAAGATATGGCCCTTATCATTAATGAAGTAAGAGCAGGTACAGACATGTAAGGTCTCAACAACCTCATTGTGTGTGTGTGTCAAAAATGGTAAGGAGATACAGTCAGCTAGGCTGACTAAGGAAAGGTTTTTGGAGAAATAGGTAATATATTCTGAAACTGCTAGCATAAATGGGAAAGAAACCACTGAACAAGACTCAAAAGATTGGAAGTAATTTGGAGGTAATAGTCAAAAGAATGACGTGAAGAAAGGAGGTCACAAGTAATAGGAACTATATGAATGTAGTATATAAAATATTTGTGATGGGGACTTCCCTGGTGGCACAGTGGTTAAGAATCTGCCTGCCAATGCAGGGGACATGGGTTCGAGCCCTGGTCCGGGAAGATCCCACATGCTGCAGAGCAACTAAGCCTGTGCGCCACAACTGCTGAGCCTGCGCCCTACACCCTGTGAGCCACAACTACTGAGCCCGTGTGCCACAACAAATGAAGCCTGCACGCCTAGAGCCTGTGCTCCACAACAAGAGAAGCCACCGCAATGAGAATCCCGCGCACCGCAATGAAGAATAGCCCCCGCTCTCCGCAACTAGAGAAAAGCCTGGGCACAGCAACAAAGACCCAACGCAGCCAATATATATATATATTTGTGATGGAGTAGATTTTAAATATCCTCTTTGGAAATACATGGTTTTGACTCTTGGTCCTCACCACCTACTGTTTGTTTCTTAAGTGCTCAGAAACTCAACTTCTTCATTCAGAAAAAGTTGGCTAATATTGTCTACTTTTCATGATTATATGAAAGATTTTGAAAGTATATGTAAATGAAAGTTACAATATGATATATGGGAGTTGTAATTAATATTCAGTCCCTTGTGCTCTTTTTACAAATGAGGAAACTGATATCCAAAGAAGTTATTTACCTGAAACCACACAGATATTTGTTGACTAAGACTCAGGATATCTCAGCTCTTGCACATATACTATTTCTACTACATTTCAAATGTGTCTTATCCTTCCACTATTGAAGTATTATGTGCTCACTATGGAAAATTTAGAACCTACTAAAAAATAGATAAATGGAAATATCTCACCAGGATTCTATTACTCACTGTAATAGATTTTGTTATTAAAAAATATATATTTTTTGTTATTTTTTTCAGTGTTTCTATGGATGGATTTTTGAAAGTTTTTGTTTTTACTTCATGGTGATTTTATTGCCTCCAGCTTAATTAATTAGTATTCTAATGTAAGCATTATTAATGGCACACAGCATTTCAACTAATGCATACTCCAAGTTTATCGATATTTATTCACATTTATTCAACAGACTATTTCCAAATTTTTACATGGAATTATGCTGTCATAATGTCGAGCATGATTTAAAAATAACTGGCACTTAAAGTATTTATTCTTTCTATTCATCTTGTGCCTTTCAATGTATACAACTGGAAGATTTCAGGCCAATATTGAGAGGAACTTGGTAAACGGACAAGCTTAGAAGTTTAGAAATAGAAGGATAAGGGTCAACAGGGTGAGAAAGTGTGGTGAGCAGTGTAACACACATACATGGAAAGGCAGGAGTTAAGAGCTTGTGCTTTGAAGTTCAACACTTTCCAATGTGAGAACTTTGACAAGTTAGTTAAACACCTCGGCCTCAGTTACCTTATCTATACAAGGAGCATATTAATAGATCCTAGCTCCTAGGATTGTTGTCAGGTTTAAATAGCAATCTGGTACAGCCCTGAGAATACGATCTGACAATTACTAAACACTCAATGCATATCTGTTATGATTCCCAAAGCTTTAGTAACAAAAAACAGAGTCGGGAATTATAGTTCCAAGTGAAGACAGGATTGAATGATGGCTTCCTTGTTTTAGGAGAAGTTGAAGTGTATGTAAGTATAGAAAGAAAGAAACAGATGGAGAGGGCCGCTGAGAGATAAGTCATCCTTAAACTATCCCTTAGACAGTTTGGGAGAATCATATTCAGAAAAACCTTCTCCTGTTCATTTTCTTATTCCCATTCCACCCTATGGTATGTAGTTCAGTGCTTATTGCCTCGTGGGAAGAGATGTGTTAGCAGAAAGCAGGGGAAAATAGCCTCTTCTGGCTTTTGAAAGAAGCCCCAATTCTTTTAAATTTATTTATCTTTTGCCTCTTTTAACTCTAATCAGGCCTTAATGAATTCAGAGCACAGACAAAATATTTCTGAGAAAAATGCCATAGGCTAGAGTTAGGCTTCTGCCCTGAGACTAAAAATACTTTCCTTGGGCTGGGAGGAGGGAGCCTTGTCACTAACTGACTGAATGACTGGACCAGTCACCTAACCTAATTGAAGTTCTATAACTGGATCTATTTTAAAAAATAGCAGAAATATATGGTGTTTTTTTCCCTTTGTAATATATGATGTCTTTTGAAAAATAAAGGTGCAAAATGTTTTCATTCATTTTAGAGATAGCAGAGCTAAGGATGGTGCCTGTGCTCAATGTTCATAGCACCAACATTTACTTAGAAGGAATAATAAAATTTCACCCCCACCTTAACTGACTTTCCCCCAGGAATTTTAGCGAGAGAGAAAGGATAATTCACTGAATTCCATCATCACACCATCATCATTAATACTACTACTACTACCTCTTATAGACATTGAGTTTCTAGTATCAAGTTTTACTTTAAATGCAACTCAGTGAAACTTCCAAACTTGAAAATGCTATGTTAGTCAGTTCGGGCTGCTGTAACAAAATATGATAGACTGGATGGTTTAACAACAGACATTTATTTCTCCTAGTTCTGGAGGCTGGGAAATCCAAGATCAAGTTGCTGGACAATTTGGTTCCTGGTGAGGGCCCTCTTCCTCATCGGGTATGCAGATGACTTCCTGCGTGTCCTGTGTCCTCACATGGCAGAGGGAGAGCTCTGATGTCTCTCCCTCTTTTTACAAGGTTTCTAATCCCATCATTATGCCCATGAAGGGTTCCACCTTCATGGCTTCATCTAAATCTAATTATCTCCCAAAGGCCCCCAACTCCAAATACTATCACACTGCAGAGTTAGGGCTTCAAAATACGTATTTGGAATGGGGGAGATGACATAATTCAATCCATAGCAAATGCTAAAATACTTACATATAAAGTTAAAAAAAAACAAGCAAACTACATTTGGTGACTCCAATATTAAATTCTGTAATAGTTTGGATCTGAAACTAGATTTTGTTTGTATTTGAAAATCTTGATAGAACACACTCTTCCTTTCCTTATTAAAATATGAGTACTAATGTAAAATTGGAACAATATGTCATCTGATTTACTATATTTTGGGTCAAGCGGTGAAAGAACTATTCAGACAACCTGCCAGGTTCTGTTAGGTTACACCCAGAGCTTCACGGTTTAAGACAAACGCAGGCTGAAGCTTTGACTCATAGGCATGTGGTCTGGCTCAAGAATATGCTACATGTTTCTGGAAACACACACACACACACACACATACACACACACACACACACACACACACACACACACACGGAACCAAGAAACACAAAAATGTCTTCAGAGAATGAAAGCAAAAACCAGAAACAGTATCTTGTCCTACCAATTTCCGCCATCCCTTAGAGAAGCAAACAAGTATTTCTTTTGTGGTTTGCATTTCAAGGAATTTTTAAAACTCAGCAGTAACTAAGTTACTTTTTGTATTATCTCATAATTCTTTTTCTCTCAAGAAATGGATGGATTAACCTTGTGACACCAGTAGGTTGGTAGGTAAGCACAGAAAATGTAGAAAAAGCATTCAAACATGGGAAAAGAAAAGTAACATACTGGTCAACTCCACATAAGGTTGCAAAACAGTCCTTGGTGTTTTTTGTTTTTGTTTTGTTTTTTTACTTTTAACTTCAATCCCTCAGGTGCCATCATGTTTCACTCGTTTCCCATAAGCCCCAAAGTGTAATTAGAGACCAATTGCTCAATCCCACTCTGTGCAGACTTGCCCCTTGTTCTAAATTACCTACCTTGGTTCTCCCCCAACCCTCCTGCCCACAGTCCACACTAATCAAAATTCCTGTTCCTATGGATAGGAGGGAAAAGATCTAATTAAACTAATGCTTAAATGTGATTCCCTGATAACTTTCCATCCATTTTCTCTCTAGCTCTTAACTGTGTAGTGTTAGGAATAGAACTATAAGTAAGACATGGCCTTGAACTCACAATAGGAAAGTCAGATGTGATTCATCTTAGTAGGTAGGATAGTAACATATATTTGCAATACAGGAAAAACTAGGATTCTGGCAGTGACATCTCATTAATTTCTAGAATTTTGTTGTTTCATCTTTCTGGTAGGATAGATGTTCCCTATTTCTTATCTATCTGTTTTCTTCCACCCTGATATTTTTCTTTCAGTTGCAGGGAATGACCTTCCTAAATGTAAGAGATCAGTCTTTAATTTAGGGTATTCCTTTAGCAAATCTCCCTTACAATATTCCTTAAACAAGAGGCATGTTTGAGTAGGGGTATAAATACAGTGTTAAGAGAAAATAAACACGAGAGTAGCTGCATATAATTTTTGGATCATCTGGGAAGGCATTTACAGAAAAGCAGATACTACAGTTAAGCCTTAGGATAACAAAAATTTGGACAGAAATGTTAAAATGACTTTCACTTAAAATGGAAAACAAAGCAGCACCAAATGCTTACAGGGTACACGCATGTCCAAAATTTTTTTATTTATCAGATTATAAAGTAATTGTTTCCATTTTCTTTAAATTGTCACAATTATCTTTAAAATCATTAACAACACTGGGCCTTGCTGTAGGTGCCAAAAACATCTGTTGTGTTTAATTGATCTTTTTTTTTTTCTAATCACTACTTGGAAAAAAACAGATTAATGCTAACAAACCTACTTGATCCACTTAATTTTTTTTTTAACATCTTCTTTGGAGTATAATTGCTTTACAATGCTGTGTTAGTTGCTGCTGTATAACAAAGTGAATCAGCTATACGTATACACATATCCCTATATCTCCTCCCTCTTGTGTCTCCCTCCTACCCCTCTAGGTGGACACAAAGCACCGAGTTGATCTCCCTGTGCTATGATGCAGCTGTTTCCCACTAGCTATCTATTTTACATTTGGTAGTGTATATTTGTCAATGCTACTCTCTCACTTCATCCCAGCTTACCCTTCCCCCTCCTTGTGTCCTCAAGTCTATTCTCTATGTCTGCATCTTTATTCCTGTCCTGCCCCTAGGCTTTTTTTTTTTTTAGATTCCATATATAGGAGTTAGCATACAGTATTTCCTTTTCTCTTTCTGACTTACTTCACTCTGTACGACAGTCTCTAGGTCCATCCACCTCACTCCAAATAACTCACTTTCATTTCTTTTTATGGCTGAGTAATATTCCATTGTATATATGTGCCATATCTTGTTTATCCATTCATCTGTTGATGGACACTTAGGTTGCTCCCATGTCCTGGCTATTGTAAATAGAGCTGCAATGAACATTGTGGTACATAACTCTTTTTACATTATGGTTTTCTCAGGGTATATGCCCAGTAGTGGGATTGCTGGGTTATAGGATAGTTCTATTTTTAGTTCTTTGAGGAACCTCCATACTGTTCTCCATAGTGGCTGTATCAATTTACATTCTCACCAACAGTGCAAGAGGGTTCCCTTTTCTCCACACCCTCTCTAGCATTTATTGTTTGTAGATTTTTTGATGATGGTCATTCTGACCGGTGTGACGTGATGCCTCATTTTAGTTTTGATTTGCATTCCTCTAATGATTAGTGATGTTGAGCATCTTTTCATGTGTCTGTTGACAATCTGTATATCTTCTTTGGAGAAATGTCTACTTAGGTCTTCTGCCCATTTTTGGATTGGGTTGTTTGTTTTTTTGATACTGAGCTGCATGAGCTCAATATTTTCTCCCATTCTGAGGGTTGTCTTTTCGCCTTGTTTATGGTTTCCTTTGCTGTGCAAAAGCTTTGAAGTTTCATTAGGTCCCATTTGTTTATTTTTGTTTTTATTTCCATTTCCCTAGGAGGTGGGTCAAAAAGGATCTTGCTGTGATTGATGTCATAAAGTGTTCTTCCTATATTTTCCTCTAAGAGTTTTAGTGTCCGGTCTTACATTTAGGTCTCTAACCCATTTTGAGTTTATATTTGTGTATGGTGTTAGGGAGTGTTCTAATTTCATTCTTTTACATGTAGCTGTCCAGTTTTCCCAGCACCACTTATTGAAGAAGCTGTCTTTTCTCCATTGTATATTCTTGCCTCATTTATCAAAGATAAGGTGACCATATGTGCATGCATTTATCTCTGGGCTTTCTATCCTGTTCCATTGATCTATATTTCTGGTTTTGTGCCAGTACCATACTGTCTTGATTACTGTAGCTTTGTAGTATAGTCTGAAGTCTGGAAGTCTGATTCTTCTGGCTCCATTTTTCTTTCTCAAGATTGCTTTGGCTATTCGGGGTCTTCTGTGTTTTCACACAAATAGTGAAATTTTTTGTTCTAGTTCTGTGAAAAATGCCATTGGTAGTTTGGTAGGGATTGTATTGAATCTGTAGATTGCTTTGGGTAGTATAGTCATTTTCACAATGTTGATTCTTCCAATCCAAGAACATGGTATATCTCTCCATCTGTTTGTATCATCTTTAATTTCTTTCATCAGTATCTTATAGTTTTCTGCATATAGGTCTTTTGTCTCCTTGGGTAGGTTTATTCCTAGGTATTTTATTCTTTTTGCTGCAGTAGTAAATCAGAGTGTTTCCTTAATTTCTCTTTCAGATTTTTCATCATTGGTATATAGGAATGCAAGAGATTTCTGTGCATTAATTTTGTATCCTGCTACTTTACCAAATTCATTGATTAGCTCTAGTAGTTTTCTGGTAGCATTTTTAGGATTCTCTATGTATAATATCATGTCACCTGCAAATAGTGACAGTTTTACTTCTTCTTTTCTGATTTGGGTTGCTTTTATTTCTTTTTCTTCTCTGATTGCTGTGGCTAAAACTTCCAAAACTATGTTGAATAACAGTAGTGAGAGTTGATAACATTGTCTTATTCCTGATCTTAGTGGAAATGGTTTCAGTTTTTCACCATTGAGAACAATGTTGGCTGCTGGTTTGTCATATATGGCCTATTATGTTGAGGTAAGTTCCCTCTATGCCTACTTTCTGGAGGGTTTTTATCATAAATGGGTGTTGAATTTGATCAGAAGCTTTTTCTGCATTGTTGAGATGATCATATGTTTTTCTCCTTCAGTTTGTTAATATGGTGTATCACATTGATTGATTTGTGTATATTGAAGAATCCCTGCATTCCTGGAATAAACCCCACTTGTTAATCCACTTAATTTTTAAAAAATTTCTTCTAATTCACTTATTCTATTTGCTTATATATCTTGTACATTCTGTGGTTTCTATCCAGTTGGTTTTTAGTAGTAACTATGATTATTATTTGTTCCCATCTAGAAGAAAATCAAATAATCATCTTGGCATGGCTATACAGACATGTGGTAAAATAATTTTTCTTACATGCAAATTTTTGAGCATACATGCTAGTGACAGAAGACTCTTCTCTCAAGAGCTTCAGTATCATCAGACTGGTTTCCTTGATGCATAGCCCAAAGAAAACAGTCCTGGGGCCCATCACTCAGGGGATTCTATCTCCAAGTTCAATGTGTCTGTTGCTCAAGATGACTTTGCATGTTTTTGTCCTAACTTTAAAGTCAAATGTCTGTGTTTTTGATAGTTCACACTTTCTTCTCAAAACCCAAAATATTATTTTAGCTCATTAAAAATCTTGCAGCTCAGCAAGGTCCCAAATAAAATAGCTACTGTGTTTTTCTGATTCATTTGTCTACACAAGAACTTGGCAACTGTAATTGACACTCCATTTTGACCCACAAATAACTAATATAAAGAGAGGAAACTCTATTATATTTATTCCACAATAGGATTATTTTCGCAGTGAAATTCAGCCTTCCAACATAAGGAATAGAAGAAACCTATTATGACAGATGTTTTACAAACTCTTTCAAACTATTTTTCTAGCAGTTGAATTTTGGCAAAGCTTTTGCTCTATTCTGCCCAACATACTTTCCTCCAACTTAAAATGAGATATATAATTTCATGAAAACATTAATTTTAAAGTTAAAATTTTTTTTTCTTTTCTCATACAAAATGGAAAACTGTTCAGTGAAATTCACAAAAGAAAACACTCTTGAGCGTTGCTTTATCCAAGAAAATAATTAAGACCAGGCTGCAGAAGTGATACTATATAAATGTGAACGTGTCCTATTGGATACTGAATAGAATATCAACATTTTTCTAGAGTTTGAGAAAGAAATATGTCTTTTCGGTTCTAATTGTGTTCTTTACTTCTAATGGCATACATATCACTTCTACCAAGGCTGATAAGCATAAGTGAACTAGTGATTTCTATTGGATACTGAAACAAGCACACGCACAGATATGTTTACACATTAAAATTGGCTGTATTCAACTGTCAGAGCTTTAGCGAATACCTAGCTAATACTCATCGCAAATATAAGTGATTATCCTACTGGTATGTAGAGTTTAAACTGGATAATGCTTAAAAATTCCAGGAGCAGGGTGACCTCTATTCCAAGAAAATATTAGGCTGCTCAGTGGGAATCCATTGAAACTAAGGGCTCTGTAAAGATATATCTATAGTTTATATATAAT
>NW_006796005.1:431507-458463 GCF_000442215.2 Lipotes vexillifer | reverse complement strand
TTCATTCCTGCTTGACAGAATAGTGGTGAAATTTTTCCAATTCTCTGGATTTAGATCAGATACTTCATCTATACAAACATTACCAAAAAAACAAAACAAAAAAACCCCACACATTCTTTTCAAATGCGCCTACCAAAATGGACCATATGTTTGGCCATAAAACAAGTCTCAATAAATCAAAAAAACTCAAATTATCCATAGTATGTTCTCCAATCACAATGAAATTAAATTAGAAGTCAATAAAGAAGATAATAAAGAAACAGCAAATCATTAACCCTTTTGATCATAGATGCAAAAATTCTTAAAGACATTTTAGCAAGTTAAATTCAATAATATACGAGATAATAATACATCATGACAAAGTATGATTTATTTCAGGAATGTAAGATTTGTTTAACATTTGAAAATCAATTGATGAGGGGCTTCCCTGGTGGCGCAGTGGTTAAGAATCCACCTGCCAATGCAGGGGACACAGGTTCGAGCCCTGGTCCCGAAAGATCCCACATGTCACGTAGAGCAACTAAGCCTGTGCACCACAACTACTGAGCCTGAGGTTTAGAGCTCGCGAGCCACAACTACTGAAGCCCATGCGCCTAGAGCCCGTGCTCCGCAACAAGAGAAGCCACCGCGATGAGAGGCCCATGCACCACAACAAAGAGCAGCCCCTGCTCGGCACAACTAGAGAAAGCCTGCTCACAGCAACAAAGACCCATTGCAGCCAAAAATAAATTAAAAATAAAATAATTAAATTTAAAAAAAAGAAAATCAACTGATGAAATGCACCACTATTAACAGACTGAAAAAAGAAAAACTTCATGCAGACTAAAAAAGAAAAATCTTATTCAGAAAAATATTTTGGGATTACACTATCCTTTCCTGATTTTAAAAAGAAAAAACTCTCAGCAAACTAGTAATAAAGCAGGGAAGGGTTTCTCAACCTCAACATTGTCGACATTTTGGTCAGATAATTATTTCCTGTGGGAAGCTGACATTTTGGGTCAGATAATCATTTGTTGTGGGAAGCTGTGTTGTACATTGCAGTATGTTTTGCAGCCAGAAGCACCACTCTGCCCCAGTTGTGACGACCAAAAATATCTCCAAACATCTCCAAACGTTCCTATTAAACAACACCACTCCCAGTGGAATGGTTTTGGAATGGAGGGAAATTCCTTCACCTGATAAAAGACATCTATTTATAAAAAATCCTTGCAGTTTATATCATAATTAATGTTAAAAAATCACATGCTTTTTTCCTTAGATCCAAGACAACATGAGACTGTCCACTTTCACTAATGTTATTCAGCATTGTAATGCAGATTCTAGCCGGTGGAATAAAACAAAAACAAAGAGAAATCAAGTGTTCAAACTGAAAAAGAATAAGCAAAACTGTCTTATTCACATACAACATTATCTATGTAGGAAATCTTAGGGGTCATCAAAAAGCTACTGGAGGGATTTCCCTGGTGGTCCAGCTGTTAAGGCTCTGCACTTCCACTGCAGGGGGTGTGGGTTCGATCCCTGATCGGGGAATTAAGATCCCACATACCCCGAGGTGCGGCCAAAAATTTTTAAAAAGAAAATTATTTTTTTAAAAAAGCTACTGGAAAAGAGAAAGACAAATACCATATGCTAACACATATATATGGAATTTAAGAAAAAAAAATGTCATGAAGAACCTAGGGGTAAGACGGGAATAAAGACACAGACCTACTAGAGAATGGACTTGAGGATACGGGGAGGGGGAAGGGTAAGCTGTGACAAAGCGAGAGAGAGGCATGGACATATATACACTACCAAACGTAAGGTAGATAGCTAGTGGGAAGCAGCCACATAGCACAGGGAGATCAGCTCGGTGCTTTGTGACTGCCTGGAGGGGTGGGATAGGGAGGGTGGGAGGGAGGGAGACGCAAGAGGGAAGAGATATGGGGACATATGTATATATATAACTGATTCACTTTGTTATAAAGCAGAAACTAACACACCATCGTAAAGCAATTATACTCCAATAAAGATATAAAAAAAAAAAAGCAAAGAAGTCAATGTCAGATCTGCCTGAGTTAGTTTAATAATGACATTCTACACTTCCAGTGTAGAGTGAATTCATAGAAATAATGCTATTAATTGTGGTACTATAATCAGGAAAACTTTAAAATTAGAGAAAGGAATACCACTACCAGAAATGTGTATGCTATTTATTTCATAGCCTTCTATTTCTTCTGTTTAGATACAATAACCTCTCATTATCTGAAAATACTAATTAACATTTTGTAGAAATCTCAAAAAGAAAAAAAAAGCTACTGGTGTTAGTGAGTTTTGCAAGTTTGCAGGATGCAAATCCATGTACAAAAATGAATTGTGTTCTACGTAATAGCAATAAACAATTAGAAATGGGATTTTTAGAAAATACCATTTACAACAGTCTCAAAGATATGAAATACTTAGAGATAAATCTGACAAAAAACGTGCAAGACTATTACAGTGAAAAGTAGAAAACACTGGTAAGAGAAATGAAAAACCTAAATAAAAGAAGAGACAGTGTTCATGAAACAGAAGACAATATTATTAAGATGTTAATTCTCTTCCAAATTGATCAAAATCCCAACAGTCTTTTTTTTTTTTTTTAACTTTTTGGCCGAGCCGTGTGGCATATGGGATCTTAGCTCGCCGACCAGGGATCGAACCTGTGCCCCCTGCAGTGGAAGCTCAGAGTCTTAATTGCTGGACTGTCAGGGAAGTCCCCCAACAGGCATTTTTGTAGAAATGGATGAGCTGCTTCTAAAATTCATATAGAAGTGCAATGGTCCTAGATTATCCAAACAACTCTGAAAAAGAACAGTTAGAATATTTACACTACTTGATTTCAAAACTTACTGTAAAGCTACAATAATCAGTATGATGTGGTATTACATAAGAGATAAACAAATAGGTCAGTGGAACAGAATAGAGAGTCTAGTAATAGAACCACACATATTTGGTCAATTGATTCTTGTTAAAGGGACAAAAACAATTCTGTGGAGGAAGACTGTTACAAATGGTGCTGCAGCAATTGGGTATCCTCATTCAAAAAACAACAACAGAAAACAAACCTTCAATCCATACTCTCACTATGCCATATAAAACATTAACTCTAAATGTATCAAAGAACCTAAATGTAAACTCTAAAACCAAAAATTTCTAGCATAAAATATAAGAGAAAATCTTTGTGATCTTAGATAAGGCAATGAAACCTAATTTCTTTGCCTTGAGACAAGAAACACAACTCATAAAAGAAAAATGTCGTTAATTTTTTTTCGCTTATCAAAATTAAGAACTAACTTTACAAAAGGCACTGTTAAAAAAAAAAAAGAAAAGACAAGCGAAACTGGGAAAAAACATTTGCAAATCATCTGATAAAGACGTATGCAGAGGGCTTCCCTGGTAGCAGGGTAGTTGAGAATCCGCCTGCCAATGCAGGGGACACGGGTTCGAACCCTGGTCCAGGAAGATCCCACATGCCGTGGACCAACTAAGCCCGTGCACCACAACTACTGAGCCTGCACTCTAGAGCCCATGAGCCACAGCTACTGAGCCTGTGTGCCACAACTACTGAAGCCTGCGCGCCTAGAGCCGGTGCTCCGCAACAAGAGAAGCCACCTCAGTGAGAAGCCCCGTCTGGCTGCAAGTAAAGAAAGCCCGTGCGCAGCAATGAAGACCCAAAGCAGACAAAAATAAATAAATAAATAAATTTATTAAAAAAAAAAAAAAAAGACGTATGCAGAATACACAAAGTTCTCTCCAGCTCAATAATAAGGAAACCACAACCCAATTTTTTAAATGGATAAAACATTTGGACAGGCATTCCCTCAAAGATATACTGATAATAAATAAGCACAGGAAAAGAAGATGCCCCAAAATTATTCATTATTAGGAAAATGCAAGTGAGATATCAGAAGGGCTAAAATTAAAGTAACTGATCATATTGTGTTGGCATGCATATAGGACAATAAACATTTCAGGAACTTCTGGTGGAAATATAAAATGGAAAGACCTACTTTAGCAAACAGCTTGACAGTTCCTGAAAAAGTGTAAAATATGCCTATCAAATGACCCTGCCATTCATTCCTAAGTATTTATCCAGGGATATGAAAGAACATGTGCATACAAAGATTTGTTCATGAATGTTTATAGCAGCTTTATTTGTAATGGTCAAATAACTGTCCCAATGTTATTGTCCCAAATGTCCATTAATAGGTCAATGGATTAAAAAAACTGTAGTATATCTGTACAGTGGAATCCTACTCAGCAATAAAAAATGGACCATTGATACATGCGAGAGCATGGACGGATCTCAAATAATTACGCTAAATGAAAGAAGCCAGAAGAAACTGCATACATATGATTTCATGTAAATAAATGTCTAGAAAATTTAAATGAATCTGCAGTAACAGAAAGCAAATCAATATTTGTTTGGGGGTGGAGAGGGAGAAACGAACAAAAGAGAAAGACGACAAAGAGACAACTTGGAGGTAATGGATATGTTCATTATTTTGATTACAGTGATGGTATCACAGGAATATGCATTTGTCAAAAGCAACCAAACTGTGTACTTTAAATGCATGCTGTTTACTGTGTCAATTATATCTCAGTAAAAATATTAAAAATACATTTGAGAAACACCAGAAGCAACTGAAATCTAGAAGAATCGAGAGATGAACTGAAAAATAAAAATGAAGAAATTAGTAGAAGGACTCAGAACGAGAAAACAATAGCAAAAATGTACTATCTGAAGATGAAATACAAAAGCAATAAAGATAGAAAAGCGAATGCACAGTGCCACGGGAAAAAGCCCTCCTGCACCTGCTGTACTAGGTGTCATCAGAGAAAACACAGGAGGTAGGAAAATACAAAGAACCACAAGGACAAGCATATTTGCAAAATTTTTGTGGTTTTATTCCTTAGATATCATCTATTCAACCAATTATTTATTACGGGTATATATATATTTTTTCCAGCCGCACCGCTTAGCATATGGGATCTTAGTTCTGAGACCAGGAATGGAACCTGTGCCCCCTGCAGTGGAAGCTCAGAATCTTAACCACTGGACCGCCAGGGAAGTCCCTATTATGTATGTAAGTTTTATATGACTAAGAACAACAAAAAGTAATTGCAACTTGAATAGCAATGAAAACCATAATAGTGGCTAGCTGAGATTTGCTGAGTGACTAACTGAATCATGATATTGAATATCCACTAAAGTTTTCACATGTACCATACTCCCATCCAAAATCAGTCTCTGTACTCCACGTTCTTAGTACTCTTCGCCTCCTCAAAATTTCACTCCAACATTTCTCCCCTCTCTTGCCTACAACATCTTTCCTCTCCCTTTGGGAAGATGTCATGCTGATTTTAAAAAGCAAAACAAAAAATTTGCAAAAATACTGTCATTCTCCCATCCTAATAGAAATTTCTCATATCCCAGATGGTTATCATGCCATTTGTGTGCTTTCCTTTGCAGTAGAATTTCAAGGGTTGACTCTACTTGTGTCTTCAATTCCTTTCCTCAAATTCTCTTTTAAAGCATGCTAATTAGGCTTTTGTCCACATGATTCTCTGAACTTGTTCCTGTCATTATCAACAGTGACTTCTACATCATTAAATCCAATGTCCAGTTAGTTCTTTCTACTCTTGCTTTCTCCATTTACAGTACAGTTAGTCTCATGGCGATCTCATTGTCTTTTGCTTTAAATTCCAACTATATGTTTAAGACTCCCAAACTTATTTCTCCAGCTCCAAACTCCTTTCCAAACTTGAAATCGTGTATCCAACTGCCTCCTTGACACGCCTATTAGAAATGTTTAACAGATCTCAAATGTCATATGTCCAAAACCAAAATTCTGGTCTCTACCATGCAAAACTAGCTTCATCTCCAGGCTTCTTTTTCAGCTGATGGTAACCCCATCCTTGAGTTACTTAAGAAGCTTTTTCAACTCCTTCTTTTCTTCTTATGTAGCAAATCTAATTCTTCAGGAAAGACCAAAAAAAGTATACCTTTCTCATCACCTCCATCTGAGCCATCCACTTCTTTCACCTGGATTTCCATAGTAACCTCCCAACTGGTCTCCCTGCTTTGGCCCTTAATTCCTTTTACCTTATCCTTAACACAGCAGCCAGAGTAACCCCATTAGAATGTAAAGCAGACCTTGCCACTCAGCCTTGCCAGGGCTCCACTTTTAACTCAGAGTCAAAGTCAAAGTCCTTACAGGACACCACCTAACATGCTTCTCCTCAGCACCCTGAGCACATCTTCTTTTTCTTTACCCATTTCTCCTTCTATCCCAGCCTCATTGATTCCCGTGCTACTTTTGGAAACTGCCAGGCACACTCCTTTTTTAGGACCTTGTTTACTCTGCTTGGAACTCTGTGACCCCCAGATATCTATATGGCCATCTCCCTCCCCTTTTAAAACTTTTTACTAAAAAGTCCCTCAGAGAGACCTCCCTTGATATCTCTTATTTAATTCTGTAACATGATTGGCCCTCACTCCCCATATCCTTTATTATGCTATGCACTTTTCTGTTTTTCCTAGTAATTATCCGTATACTAGATAATTTACATATTTATTATGTTTCTTGTGGATTACCCATTCTCTACCCTCCATTTAAGCTCCATGAGGGCAAAGCTCGTTCGTTTTTCTGTCTGGTGGTGTTTAATGATGTATCCCAAGTGCATAGAATAGTACTATGTATAGTAAATACTTAGTAAATATTACCTGAATGTGTGGATGGATATTAGGTATGTTCATTTGGTATGTATACTGAGGCTTTCCAATGGTTCCATTTTAAAGGGACAAAGATGAAAAGTATACTTGTATCTTAACAGAAATTGAACAGATATTCCTTCAAGGCTACAAGCCCTTGTAACAAGTTCATGACCCTTGTCCCTTCCCTCCCACCCCACCCCCCAGTGGTGGACTGAGAATGCTGCCCTGTATTCTGTAGTAGAGTATAGGATAAGGAGTCAGGTGGAATGACTCTCAAAGGGTAGACGTTTAACTGGAGCAAAAATTTTATGAGATGAAAGAATCTGGACACAGATAGTTTCACCTCTTTTTCCAGGCGAAGAGAGGGTGCAAGCGATAATGTGTAAGAACAATACGAACATTTGAAAGGACAATAGGAGAAGCTAGAGTGAGCGTGAGCTCTCAGCCTAAAGTGAAGAGGAAACATTTTTTGGATAGACTGAAGATACAGGGAAACGAGAATTTCAGAGAACATTATGGTAACATTAACAAGGATGCTGAAGAGTACTGCATGGCGATGTTAGCGTACGTTTTCATATAGAAAAAATCTTTGTGTGACATAGAACGAACCTCCACTTCCACTAGCTGGGCACACCTAGCCTTCTCTAAAACATCCTTCATGGCTTGGAATCTTCATGCTTCTGAGAATATCCTGGCCCTTTTGAATAGGCAGGGAGATTCTTCAGTTTCTGAGATCATATACACTCTAGTGTCTGTGCCAATGTAACTTTTTTTTAACTACTTGCTAAGTTTATGTTTTCATTTCTATTTGAAATTTATCAAGATACTTTTTTTCATAACTATTCTTGAGTTGTAATAATTTTCAATGAAGGGAAGCAACGTACATAAAAATCCAAGAAGTAGGTGTAACCGGTTTGGGAGAATTTATACGATTTTGATCCTTTTGTTAGTTTAACATCCAACTTAATTGTGTTCCTTTAATAAATTCTTCCAGATGAATACTAAATGTTTAGCGAAAGTGGGGTGTCAAAAAATTGCCAAGTTGACCAAAAAACTAATATGCATATGCAGATTATTAAATACAAACTGCAAAATTGTATTTTTTCCTATGTGGGTATATGTCTATCAAAATGAAACTGTTGGAAGAAAGTACACATAAATATTACTGAAAAAAATAACCAGAAATCTGTCAAATACATTCTATTTTTATTGCTTTGACACACATGTGGTAACTCTAATAAACTGCAAGCAGAGTTTTTAAACAGATTTTTGAAGGATCGGTTTTCGTAGACAAAGTGTTCCTGCATGTATTACACTAACTGTACTTGCATGGACACTTCTAAAGTGCTTTAAAGGCATTCCATCTCTCTATATATTAATTTTAAATTCATTACTATTAACACAGTATTCTTTCATTAAAACAGAAAGAATAAAAGACTACTTACACCCACAATATCACAAATGTTAAATGTGAGTGCTGAATTAATGATGTTTGCTACTCAATTCATAAAGAATAAGATATTTCTTTCAAAGGATACGTCCCACTTTGCACAGTCAAAATGTTGTTGGACTATTTTAGAGTCATTGAACAATTCTGTAAAAGTGCAGATTCAAACTTCCTAAAGGTGGCTGGGGATTAGATAGTGTTTACTATCAATCATAGCCAGTGTTTACTATTTAGATCCTAGTACAGGGGAAGAAAGTTGATCTTCACAATAGCTTCTAATCCTCATTCTGCAATTCCTTTTTCTTTAAAAAAAAGATAAAGTACCTAATCGTTCCACCAATAAAATTGTTCCAAATGCATATATTTAACTGAGCTCAATAGATAGATTCTTCAGGAAAACAATCATAGAAAAGAGATGTAAACATGAAAAGGGCAATAATTTAAATGGTAAAAGTAATTCTAGTTAACAATGAATACTGCACCAGCCATGAAGTCTAATGACTTGACATGGACTATTATCTCTAATTTTGAAAAACCCTTAGATCCAGAGGCTAAAACTGAGGTTTATGCAGGCAAAGTAATTTGCATGGGGTCATCATGATTGTTAGTTTTGGAGCCAGACTCCTTTCCTGATACTTTGTTTTCAACTTTTTAACTGCCTCTATACCATATTTTATTAGCTGATCAAGTATAGAGTAATAGGCAAACATTTAAGGGAGTTATGTATTGAGATTTACAAGTGGAAAGGAGAAGAGGACAAATATTTTGGACCCCTTCTATGTGCCTGACACTATGTTAAATATTTAGGAAACGATCTCATTAGTTATCTTTATACTCATATTTGGTAAAGCCTTTATGAGAATATAAGTTCTGGGATTTGTTTGGAGTCAGGCAACTGAAGGATGAAAAATAAATAAGAGTGATTAAAGATTTGGGAAGTATTCCTTCTAATAATAGAATAAATCATGAAGTCTTATTTGTTTAGAGAAGGGAACGTTAAGGAGAAAATTACTAATAAGAGTGTCTAGATATCTAAAAAAGCATTTATAAATCTATGTGAATATGGTTTTGTTGTTTCCTCAGGCCAATATAAACAGAAACAAGGCTAAATCATACAAGGGGGGTGGGGATTATAGTACTCATGAGAAGAATCTAGCTAAGAAGAATTAGCAGAGTGCGAATGTTCTAGCCCTCTATATACCAGAGGCAGGGCTAGAGGCAGATAGGGATAGAGATATACAAGTTATTTTAGGAAAGAACTTACATCAATTCTCATTCCATTCTGCTCCAGTGTTTTCCTAAGGGAAAGAAATATAATTTATAAATATATCTGTATATAAAGTTAATCCTGTTTTCCAATCTGGGAGTTATGTGGAATTGTCCCTATTTATAAGGAGGAATCTGAAACTCAGAGAGTTTAAGAAGTCTTCCCAATTTCACACAGCAATTAAGTGAGAGTCAAGAGAGACAGTTGGACTCAGGGAGTTAGAATCAGAAAATTTGGGTTCCAATGTAGACTTGGCTACTCCATCATTTGATTGTGAGAAAATTACTTCCATAAATTTCTAATACTTTATCTGTAAAATAAAAATAAGAATACACACAACGATAGTTGGGAAGATTAAGTGGGCAGTAGTTTCAGTGGAATTATTCTGAGTATGAACATAAATAACTCTTTAAAGAATTTATGAAATTATGGACTTCCTTCTTGCCATGTGGTTGAAGGTTAACTTAAAGGAATCTAAGTGCTCATGTTTTAATCAGTAACGTTTTGTGACATAAACTTCTAAAAATTGTTTCTGCCTCCATGTCTTTATTTGAATGCTTCTCATCTGAAAAATCAATGTGTAATATGTCATTCTTGCCATTTAACCAAATTTAACATATAAACCACATATTAAACATTAAGTTTAATATTTCTAGTAGTCCACGCTTTGCACTAATTTCGAGAGATTTTCTTCTCCAATAAGAAAAGAAATCATGGCTATAACATAGTACTTCTCTGAGTTATCACCTACTCAGTATCCTCAGGACGTACTCAAAAGATGATCATTGCAATATCTAGGTGTCTGTTAGCCTTTATAAAAATTAGAGCCAACTGAGAATAAACATGAATAATGAAAACTGATTACAATTTCAGAGATGTACAGCATAGATCTTAGGGCTAACAGATTTACTGTTTCTTGTACCTCTTTATATGTTACTGATTTATCATATTGAAATTGGAATTGTTCTTGTGCCTCCCATTATTGGAAATCTCTGGATATTTGCAAGCCCCATGTAGACCAAATAATCAGATTAATCTGGTCACTAATCACTGAAAGAAATGCCTAAGTCATAAACAGCAAGAGAATCCATTGATTGTAAAGGGAGACATTACTGAGCAGTTTCAACCAAGCAAGATAGTTAAACTCAGAGATGCTGTTTCCTGTTTCTCTGGTATAAACAACCAGGCTGCTCCACTGGCCTCTCCACAACCTGGATGTCCCAAAGCCACATCTCTCTTCTTTCCTTCCACTTTCCCTAAAGAGAATTCTGGGTCATAAAGGAAGGAGAATTGGTGCAACTTCTTTCCTGAAAGGACTTGAGCTTCCTCTGCATTTATATTTGTGTCATCTTATTATAAGACGAGCGAACATCTATTATTAATTGATGTACTAATTAAAGCCATACTTGCAGTTTCCATTAGCTTATTCCCTAAATTCTCCAGAGTTGGCTGTCTGGTTTTAATCAAAACCAAATGGTAGTCCAAGTTCCCAGCCCTGAGCAGCTAGGAGGAAGTCATCCAGTGGAGGCACAAGAAAGCAGAAAAGATAAACAGACGATAGTTCACAACATTTGTGTTGGAGGAAGGATGCAGATATTGTGAGCTGCTTTAGAGTGATTCGGGCACTCTGTCCTGCTGGATGGAAGCAGTTGCAAGTGGTTAATGTCAGAAGGATTGTAATAGGATCAAGATGGAGTCTGTCTTCTGCTTTTCCAGCACTAGATGTGTGTAACTGGAAGATTCTGACCAGAGGCAATGCTGCCTTTGCCATGACACAAACTACTTTAATTCCGGGAAGGATTCTTGGGGTCGGAGAGATCTGGGAGAAAACGTTCTATTCGCTGGATTCCTAGGATTTTACTTACAGACCTTCTCAGGTACGGTATATCAGGCTGCAGCATTTTAAATGAAGGAGCGTTAAAAAGGTTTTCAAATTTAGAAGAATTACGGTATTAAAACTAACTGCAACTTGCTCCCTTAAAAGATCTTTTGAAAGGAGCACTGCAAAGGTATTTTGCTTACATTGTGTGTATACATTGAATACAGTGGAAAAGTTGTAGAGGAAGGAGAGAACGATGTTTTCTTTCTTTCTTTTTTTTTTTCATAAGCAGCGTGGGATAGAAAAAGCTCTACGGCTTTATGACTCTCCAGCTAATCACCTCAAGGGTTTTGACAAACTCACTTAAGTTCTGTGTAAAATCAGAACTCCTAAATCGCCTGGGCGGGCCTCTGCTCTGCCCCTCTCCCCTCCTCTCAGTTCAGTCTTTCTCACATGCACACCACTCAGAGGCAGGAAATGCTTCCCAGGCAATCTGGGCCTGGTTGTGGAGGCCCCTTTTGCAAAACATCAGTCTGAATTTACTAGACAGAAGTCACTAGGAACGCCTTGACAGACTCCGGCTTCAGCTAAGGCTCCCTCCAGCTGCGGAGGCTGTTTTTGTTAGAATCACACACTGCGCAGAACTGCTTAGAATAGAGCCATGATCTCAACCACGAAATGTGAACTTATATTTTGGAGAAACTAACGGGGACGGACTCCTTTCCTAGGCTGAGTGTTGAAGCATGTCTTGCCTCGGCGTTTCAGCTCCTCCTCGTCTAGGTAAGACGCTGTGGACTATCTATCTTTACGCTTTGAGGCAATCTTTGAAGAGGCAGAAAGATTGAGAGAAATGTTAGCATCTTGCACGGAGTGGTGATTTCCTAGGTTTTAGAGCTGAGCCACGAAATCAGAAGTGGAAAACGTTTAGTAAGTAAAAAACTGTGAGTCAAATTGTTTTAGCAAAATGCCAATTCTAAAATAGGCTCCATGGAGATTTTTCTCCATAAACTAAGATCTTATTTTCATCCCTTTTTAATCCTTAACTTATTTATGACTGGAGCCAGAAGACAGACCAGTTTTCCTATTATATGGTTTATATGAAACAGATACATATTCTCACACATTGTGAGGTGTAAATGATTTTTTTTCTTTCCCCGTCGTTTGCCAACAGGAAAAGTAGATCCCGCTATAGAGTGACTTTTCTTAATAATGCGTCTCCAAAGAAAACTTTGAGTCTCATTTAAAATATGAAGATTGGATTCCTCAATATTTCCCCACCCAGTTTCAACCACAGGTCAAACTGCTAATGCACAGCTTAAATGGTTTATTTTTAAAAAGAGTAAACACATGAAATTTTACAAATATTTCTATCCTAAACAGTATTTAATCTGATTTTTTAAAATTTAAAGATCAGAATTGGATTTAATTTATATTAACTTTCTTGAATTCACTATTCACTGCTCAGATCATATTTTGTGTGAATATTTTTGAATAAAGTAAATCTCAATGACAATGACATTCATTGTTACTATTTTAAGGCAGCTGGAAATCACTACAATCACATGAAAAGCTGATCTGTATTCATAATTCATGTAATCATAAAATTACATTTCCACTGGGCTATAGTATATTTAAGTTATGTTTACATGTGCAATATATGAGAAAAGAAGTTTAGTAGTGACTGACATAACAGAGAGTTTTAATGCATAACATACTGTTATATTTCTGAATATTTAGAATGAAAATCATTATTTTATAGAAATCATATGGAATGGTATGTGAAGGGAACAAATATCCGTGCATATTTCCAAATCTATTAGATGAACACAAAATATCCCAAATTAAATATGAAAGCTATTTGACAGTTGGATCATAAGAAATCAAGTGTTTTCATCATAAACTTTTACATAGTATAAGGTGACCATTTGCTGTATTAGCTAATTATGCTTAAATTTTATGCTAGAATAAGTTATATTGACAAATTTTAACTACTCACTAACAATTTGTTGTGTTAAGACTTCTAAAAGTGATAAAAAGAATCTGTTTTTTAAGTATGTTAAAAATAAAATGTTGACTTGTCTAAATTATGATTTAATAAAATTCCTCAATAGAATTTTAAGGAAGGAAAGAATATAAGAGGTCACCTCTTCTAACACTATCTTAAAGGTGCCAAAAAGGGAGCTGAAGCATGACATTCAAAAATGACCTGTCCAAGGTCACACCGCTAGTTAGTAGAAGAGATGACAGTGGAACCATAGTACCCTGTATCATAATTCAGGTAACTTAATATGACATCACCTTGTTCTCAGATAATAACTGTTCATAATAAAGTATGAATATATTCGTATCTGGTAGAAGGCTACCTTAAACAGAAAATTGTAATGCTTATTTTTTTAAAAAAGGCTTACAGCTGCCACCAGTATTACAGTGTAGAAAAAAAAAATTAATGGTTTTAAAAAAGAATCAAATTTACTAAGTAATGAAATTTCCTCAAATGCAAAAGTTTTCTTGCGCCTTCAACAAACATTTTAAAGGAGTAACTTGTTTGTGACTGTTTTGTTACATTTCATGTTTATGCCAAGAAAATCAATCCATATGCTAATAATTATATTAATTTTAAACTGATGTTTCTTAAAAACATAGAGCTAGCAAGGAGGTTGTTTGATTCATATCCTTGCCTCCAAATGGTATCCTTATAAATCAACTTAACCAGTGGCATTCGGAAAAGATTTTACTGCCCCCCACTGGAATCGGTTTAAGAATCTCACGTACCCGGACATCCTTTTATTTATCTAACCTAAATCTCTATTGCTGCAGCCTGCTTCCAGTTCTGTGGGTTTCTACCTCAGTGGAAATGTGAAAAGCCTAAATGGACGTGTGAAAACATAAGTGTACATTTCTAGGCCAAATAAACCCACTTCCTTTCATCTTCCCTTCTACAGCTTATTTACAGTCTTTTAATTGGTTCATATATCTCTTCTGAGCCTTCTACAAAGTCCTTTAGTTGTAGAATCCAGAATTTGTTATAGTATATAAATGGCTGACCAGTGCAGCGTCAAATGGAGGAGTTGGCTGCTTCATCTGTACATTCTTCATATATGACAGTATAAGTTGCTTTGCACGCCGAAACATTGCACTTTCCATGGCAAGAGCCTTTCTAATAAAGCTAATATGTGTCATTTCTAGTACATCCCATTTCTTTAGAGAAAATGTGAGTCATGATGCTTTTTCTCCCCATTTTTCTGAACCAGATTGGATTTCCTGATGCTATTACCACTTAAAAGTAGGCTATTCAACACTTCCAGTGTCTCCACACTCTACATGATTGGAATGAGGAATAAATGCAGTAAAGCAATAGCCTATATAACTGATGGCATGATTACTAGAGGGCCTAGTACACCATTTTATTTACTTTTTTCTTGAGGACGTTATAATAAAAAAGAGAATTTTTCTGGCCCTATCCAAACCTGCCCATACCATACACCTCACTACAAATTCTTTAGGCATGGTTTAATCTTACTTATAGAGGATGGGCGTTAGAGGATTAAAACAAGTCTAAACTGGGACATTTAAGATGTGTCTTCTGTTTTTACTTCATTTGTTTCCTCTTGGAGAATGAATGAATTGGTGTCAATATCATCTTACAATGAGAATTCTCTCGGTAGAAATCATTATAGTACAACAAAGTTCCAAATGAGAGATGATTTAGATCTGGATCAGAAAATTTTATTATCTGAATAAATGTTAAGAATTGTACATGAGAATTTAAAGAGGATGAGGGAAAATTCCTCCAGATTTGAAGGAAATAGCATAAGTATTATACCTTCGTCTCCCAGGTGAATGATAAGCCCCTTAGTTGCACAAATCAAACAGGTTTACAGAGAAGCCCAAATCCAGACTGACTTTGGGGTGGATATAGAGATACAGCAATACTACTAGTTTGGCATTAATCTGCTGGTCAGCTCACAGAGTTTTGAGAAATAGATGCGCTTAGTTTTTGAAGAAGGTAAACAGAATAAAGGTGAAGTGTGGATCTTGAGACCTAGTTTAAAAGAGATTATTGATTTTGATTCAGTGGATTATAGAGTATATAAGTGAACTTGAAAAGATTAAATAGGAATTCCGATGTAAAAAAAAGCTGAAAGGCAATGTAAACAGCATGCGTATAAACTTGCTCATGAATTAAGATAGAGGACTGAAAAAAGCAGTTGTAGCTGCTTGTATGTGTGAAAAGGTTTTTCCTATTAGACTGAAATAACAAAATGGTATAGCAATACAGTTCAGATAATCCAGAGGAAATCAGTCCTTTAATAGAAATGAGATCCAAAGGAAGTAGGAAGATCAGAAAGCAAGTTTAGAAATTCAACCAATGTTTCTTTTTATTCCCAGCAGCTGGCAAAATACCTAGCATGTCAGGTATTGTCAATACATGTTTGTTAATAAATGTTTGTGGAATAAATAGGAGGGAAAGAAGAAAGAAAGGAAAGGAAAACCAGCATTGAAGAGTTGGTGTTGTGAGACTTTTTTTTAAATTTTCCAGACATCCTGTAATGATAGAATAATAATTTTTAAAGAGGAAGGAAAATAAGAGGTTGGCAAAAGTCATCAGAGCCTGAGGCCAGAGGTTAATAGCACTCTCATAAGATGACATTACAAGTTCATTAAGAGCCAGGAGAAAGCATGAGTATCCAACAATAGTTCAAAGTTAAGTTACACGAGGCCAGTGAGAGCAGAGCACTAGTGAATTTTCTACAATTTAAATGGGGGTGGTGTACTGGAAAGCTCGTGGGAAGAGACAGAAAACTGGCTCAGATTTGCATCTTTGCCATTTGAAATCCTTGCTCTGTGATTTCAAGCATGCCCCATCCTACTTTGAGCTTCTGCTTTCTATTGGTAAAGTCTGGAAGATAATGCAAATATTTATACCACTGGGTCATTTTGAGCATTAGATGAGACTTTGTATGTACAAATTGGGTCGCATACACTATAACAAACAAACTTTTGTTTTAAAAAGCAGAGGTCAAATGAATCAAGAAAGAAAGAATCATGGCGTTTCACCTTGTGGTCAAATCACTCATCTATACTGAAATAACATGGGCATGAAAGGGATAGTTCCAGCTCCTACTCAGCCATGGTTTCTGCAGCTAAGATCCGTCAAAAACTAAAGGAATCATTGCCATCACCATCTTTATCATCATCATCATCATTATCGTCATCATCATTTAGTATCTAGTGAGTTCTTGCAATATGCCATGGATTAAGTGTTTTACATATATTATCAGCTCATTATTATTATAGTTCAATATTATTCTCTATCAATAATTTTCATTATTCCCATTACAGAAGTGAGAAAACTGGGGAAGACAAAACCTAAGTAACTAATGCAAATGTAACTAATGCAAAAAAAAAAAATTTCTTTAACAGACAGCTTGCCTTCACAAAAAATAGAGGTAATAATCACTACCCATCAATAGGTGTTAGAGATTGAGCTAGTTACCTAGTCCTGCCAAAATTTCTCCCTGTAAAATCAGGACAATGATAGTACCTACTTCATAGAGTATTTGTGAGTATTATTACTAAGGGAGATAGTGTAAGTGCAACACCAAATACAGGGCCTGATCCACAGTAAATGCTTAATACATGGAAGCTCTTTTACTATTACTATTATCACGATCATCAAAAGTTTTTAATGCACGTACTATTACTTGGGTAGTAAAAACAAGCTCAAATGTACATAGGAAGATGACACAATAAGATAAGAATTATAGATATTAAATACAGAAGAAAAAAGTTGATATCAGAGGCATCAATCCCTGATAGGATACCAACCTAACAGAAGTAGCTAAGTTCTCAGTGACTTCATGTTCCTGATTTCAGTGAAAGTTGTACTTACCAAATGACTGAAATCTCAGTATTCTGTTGTCACCTAGCTGGCCAAGCACCTGTGCTGCTGTAGCCCTCTTGTTTATATTTGGTGATTACTGTGTCTACCCTTAGAGTGTTCTTAGAAATGATAGCAAAGTTAAAAATAGAAAGTGGCCACTTAAAGCAAAGCCACATCTCACCATGCTGATGATAAAGCATTATAATTCATGTCCATTGTGGAATAGAAGTATCTTTTTTATAATAAGGCAAAACCACATTTCAATCATATTGCTTTGCCATTAAAAAAAAACAACCGAACTTTTGATAGCAAATTTAACTCTAAGCTATTTCCTGTTGCATGAAAAATTCCAAATGAAATAAGTTAGGAGCAAAGGCAATACTTTTCTTTGGTTATAAGGGACTCTGCAGAAAAGAGATATGAATCAAAAAACCAAATGATTAATTATTCATTAATGAATTTATTTGCAGAAATAGCTAAAATACAATGTAGTTCTAGGTGCTCAAAGGGTTCTGTACCAGATGGAACACTGTTATTGAGAAGACTGTACTTTCTAAAAAAATAAAACGTGGAATCCCGAAGGAAATACAGGTGTCTATAACTTACTGCATCCATGATGCAATATTGTCCCTCAAGACTGTGTTAATTCTGGGATCTCTTAGAAACCAATTATCCCCAGAAAAGTCTTAGTGGTATCAGACAAATATGACATTTTTAAAGATTTACTCAAATTACACGTGGTTATTTAAAAAAACGTTCTGAGAATCCGCAAACCTGGCGGACCTGAGCCGCAAAGTGGTGATAAGTCAAACACTGCCAGTATCTTCGCTCCTCCCTGCAAGGGAATTAGAAACTACTGAGGCTACATTAAATAGTAGGAAGCCAGAGGTAAAAATAGGGCACCTCAGAAATATTAACTTGCAACTTTGTAACAGCCTGTTCTTTTCTGATGAGCTGACAGAATTCTAGTGGATTGACAGAGTTAATTTCAAATTTACTTGATTCCTGGAACATATTTGAGAGCTAAGAAGGAGAAAAAACTTACTAAGCTTAGTAAAACTAATATATACATAAAAATAGGTAAACATTTAAAAAAATATTTTAATTGGGTACCTATTTCTTCATTCTTCTTCTAAAGACCAAAATGATGGAAGCTTGGATGTGTCTCTCGGACAAAGTGATGTACTACTCAATCCACTGACTTAACTCATTATAGATGGTTTATTCTGTAATTTACTAAGACTTTTGATGATTTCCAGACAACCTAAAGACATGGAAGCTTTTTCATATATAATATTTTAAGCTTCGTTAAGTAATTTACCAGTAAAGAATTTTAACAGGAGTTTGTTTTCTCCACAGACAGCTAATGAGGCATAATGAGTAAATTCCAACATTTGACAAAGTATGTAAAAGTAGATGGATAATGATTTTGTGAAGGATTAAGGCAAAGACTGCCACTAAAGAAAGGAAATCTGCCTGTAGTCATACAGAGATAGGTTTTTGCATCGTTATTAAAGGTTTCTCTCTCCTAAGCCTAATTCTAGACCTGTCTAATTTCAATTAGTTAGCATGAATATTTTAAAGAAAAAGCACTAATTGTCTTTTACTAAAAGTTGGCTACCCTGATTAGACTCTTAGAAATGCTTTCTTTGAATGTGTTATCTTTTTTATTTTTGGGGGTTTTTTTTTTGCTATTTCTTCATTCATTTACATAAAGGGATTAAGAATAATCATATCTGTCCTAGGCGTTCTCGCTGATCCTAAGCCTCTTGAATATTTGACAGTTTTGCGTTGAGAAGCATTCCTCTCATGTTATCCCTGAGTTGGGGGCAGTGGAAGGTGCCCAAATGTTCCACAATTTAGTTTGCTAGATAATTTGTTCTTTGACAGCTCCATCAAGAAAATGAATTTCATTTTGACCTCCACAAATGCTCACTGTCAGGAAGATTTACTTTGCCATCAGTGAGCACACATTTGAAGAACTACAGTAAGCTGTGATCATGTCTGTTTATATGCTGATTCTGCTGTAATCGTCTAATTCAGTAAGTGTTTGGGTGGCACTTATTATATGCAGAGGTGACTCCCTGAGCATAGGCCAAGATACACTAAGATGTCACATCCCTCTAGGATGTCCAGATTCCCCATCTCTCCACCTCACCAACTTGACCCTTATATTAGCAACAATGTGGGCCATTGTAGAAATGCTGCCTTCTTGGTTCAGATGCATTCTCTATTCTTGCAAGAGTGCATGTTAGAGAATTTAACCTACCTTTAATTAAAAGGAGATTATTTCCCTCATGTCTTCTCTTCTTTCTCCCAGTGACTGAGTACACGCTATGTGGTAGCTATTACATATAGATATGCATTAAAGCAGTAGTAGGAGAAGAGAGAAGCGTCGGAGAAGAGAGTAGTAGTAGAAATTTACCATGGGATGGGTAATTAAGAAGAAAGACCTGATGGGAAACCAGAAGTAACTCCAGCCATCTAAGGAGAAAGTAGGAAAATACAGAGAAACTGGCAGTACTATTATGCCTTCTATTAAATATGCAGCAGCTGTGTGAAGGTGTTTAAAAACAACCCAGGAGTCAATCATGTGCATGTGTGTGTGTGTGTGTGTGTGTGTGTGTATTTATTTGTATATGTGTATGTATACATATACCTATATATGTCATCTGCTTTCTGAAAGGATAAAACAAGATAATATATATTTAGGCTTATATTCCCAATGTTTAGTAGACTGTCTGCAGCCCATTCGGCACTAAATAAACACTTGTTGAATAAATGATTATGATCAGGCAATGGTGCTCTCAGTTCTAAGGTGCTGCCCACTCGATTTCAGCCACAAGTACCTCATTTGCACCGTGTTTTCCCAGGCTATAGTATCGTCAGTAGTGATTCCCATCAGGCTCTTCTTTCCTAGGGACACTTGCCAGGTCAAAATACAAGGTGTGTGTTTATTTCCGGAGCAAGTGCAAAAGAGAGCATGATCATTTGATGTCAGACATAGGTCAGGGATTCTCAAACTAGAATATCTTCAATTGTTTTTTAGTACAGTAACATTCAATTTTGATTAATTTAAAAATATACACTGCATGCCACTGTATGCTTATGTTAAAGAGTGGTGTTATGAAATTAACCCAAACAATAAATTTTAAATCACTCTGTGTCTAAACAGCCTATGCACTAATATCACAAAAAGCAAATGTGGGCATTTCACAAATTGTTTTCCAGAATCATTACATAATTAGAGGTACACAGAGTTTCTTGTAATACTAATACAGTGGTGTTTGAACACATGCATTTAAGAAGTGAAAAATCCCCATGGAAATTCACTTCATAAAATCAACACCCTGGAATGACTTACACTTTTCCAGATCCTTCATCCAAATCCTCAGCAGCTGAGCTCATTCTGAATGAAACTGCATAAAAGTGATTACAAGAAAAAGTAGTAGAAGTTTGCAAAATAAGTAGCCGGTAATTAGAAATATAATTTTGAACAAGGCAGCCTGGTGAGAAGGCGCAAAGGGAAAGTGAGGTCTTTTACAAAGACTTCTAAATCTTACAGGACAGATTCTAGTCAATTCAGATGACTTAGAAAATGGGGCCAATATACTCCGATGGGATGGACAATATATTTTAATTAATACGGTGTTCAGCCTTTAGATCCTGAAGGCAGGTTTTAACTATAAATCTTACAAATCAGAATTAAAATAGGAAGTATGAATAAGAAAGCTTGTTGAGATAAAGTTTTTAAAACAATATCGGACCACAGGATATGGAATGAACATTCAAACTGTAGTGATGATGGTCATAATGAGAGTTAGGAAATTTTATGTCTTCAAAATAAAGACACTATAAATTCACAGGAATGATCTGGAAATGTCCAAAGAAGGTAGATTAGAAATTAGGACAGAAGGAGTTAATGTTGTGTCAAATCTATCTAATTTATACTCTCTCTTTGCAGCTAGATTGTCTCAGAACTTGTTGAACTGTCTTCCTTTGATGTTATAAAAATACCTACTTGCCAAGGTTGAGTGCAGTAAGCTAATTAATATTGTGGTAAGGACTTAAAGGCAAAAATTTTATGTAATCTGTTCCCCAAGGGGTTAATAAAACTCTTTCTCGTTCTTCATTAGAGAAAGAAAACCAGAATTGTCTCTACTTAAATGTAAATGTGGCTTAGGAATGACACTAATACCACTTGGTATTTCTTAAGTTAGCCTGCTCTTTCTACACTGGATAAAAATAAAGAAAAGAAAGCATCTAAAACAGAACCGCCCTATTACAACCCAAATTTGCCCATGAAAGCAGAAATTTTCTGGCCTGCATCTATGCGTTTTTTCCACTTTTCCGCAGCCTCCCACACTATAATGACTTATGCACGGAATTCAAGGACTTTATATTTTCTTATGAATGCCAATATAGAAAATGTGAATGCTGACCATTTTCAAAGATACTCACAGACCCTTAAAGAAACGGAATAGTATCCAGAATGATATTTGGTCAGTCTGGGATACCAAAATTCTAGTACATTCCTGGTCTTTACAAGATGGGAATATTTACCTTTATGGCATGTGCTTAGTCAGAATAGCTTGCGATTTTTGGTGGGGAGTCAGAGTCCTTTTCAATAGATTGAAGTGACCCAAAACCAGCATTTCAGTTAATCTTGTTTATGATTGAAATCAATAAGCCAATCCATGTTATGTGCTGACAGTTCTTGTGTGGTGTAAAAACTGGAAGTGTCTGCTCTTGAATAAGATTTTTCTTTTACAGTCCAGTCATTAGGTTTCATTATGGGACAACATTTGGACTAGTCACTTTTATAAGGTTGAGTTTACATTGGTATAATTTGTTGCCTTTAACGAAGGCTTTGAATAATTTAAGGCAAAAAGGATGGATACCTGGAATGTGTTTATATTCTGACCTTATCTTATGTCTGGTTTTCTTGTTTACTTAAAATTTTATGGCCAAATGCTAACAGAAGTATACAAACTAAACTCCTTAGAAGCCAAAGAGAATGAGACTGAAATTTCTGAAGAATTATTTCAGTTGTCTTATCATGCTCACTTCTTTTTGGGTCACCCGAATTCCTGCCTGAAGAGTTTAGACTTTATATCTACTAAAGATGTGTGGAGGGAAGAGGTGGCAGTAGAATCGCATTCCATAGATGAAGTTTGTTGGCTCTCTAAGCCTGGGTCTTAGAACCGGGGCCTACTTTGAATCCAGGCTTACCTCCTAGATGTATGACCTTGGGCAAGTTATTTAATTTCTGTAAGCTTCAACAGTACTAGCTTGCTAGCGGGTCATAGCAGCAATGAGATGCATGTAAATGTATTTATCCTAAGACATTTTAAGTGGTGTGTGTTATGCTTTCTTATGCATGAATTATGTGTTAATATGAGCTAAACTGGATTACTCCATGTTCTTAGTCACTCCCTGGAGTAAATGCATTCTGGTAGTTTGGGGTCTGTATTAGCTCTTTCACACACTAATACATTACACATGCTGTCTCTATAGCTCAAGTTTTGCATGAACAGTTCCCTGGTGGCCTTCAGTGCAATTCAAACCAAACAGCCAATAGATTTCTGTAACGATTTGTGTCCACAAAAGTAAATCAGGAAAGCATCTAAGCTAGAGCAACTAGTTTCTTCCAGTGAATTTTATTAGTATAGCAATTCAAATATTTTCCTAATGGAATTTTAAATATTCAATATGTATATCTTTATTCATTAATAGATCAATCAATCCAGCTGCATTTACAAGTATTGTTAATGATTTTTGACCAGAAATATTGAATGTGAAATTGTCTTCTACTATTAGGCTGCTTCTTAAAGAAATAACCTTATTAAGGCTATTAAATAGAAGCTTTATACAATCTCTTAATCTTTCATAGCACAGCTTAAGTGCTCTCTTCCAAGATATTTTGACTTTAGAACTATATCCTGAACTATGTATATTTCTTTAATTTTTTAATAGGTGGTGCAATGACAAAACTTACTCTCTTCTTCAATCAGTGAATTTGAAGTAATCTTTCACCGTTTCATCTCCTTTAGTCTCATATGGAATGTATCCCTCTATCTGTTGTTAAACTACGATGACATGTCTGTAGCTATCAGAAAGAGAAGCTGGGAAGAACATGTGACCCAATGGATGGGACAGCCTTTTAATTCTGATGATTGTAACACAGCATGTCATCATGGACTAGTAGCTGACAGCTTGCAGGCAAGTATGGAAAAAGATGCAACTCTAAATGTGGACCGCAAAGAAAGGTGTGTTTCACTACCAGACTGCTGTCATGGCTCAGAGCTGAGAGATATTCCTGGGAGGCCAATGGGTCACATTTCAAAGGAGGTGGATGAAGATGACAGCCGTGAAGGTGAAGATCAGTTTCTTTCTCTGGAAGCCAGCACGGAAACACTAGTGCATGTTTCTGACGAGGATACTGATTCTGATCTATATCTTACAGATGATAAACAGATTTTAACTACTCAAGGGCCTAAAACGTCAGAACAACATAGCATCAAAGGAGCAGGCTCCTTCGTAAAGACGCTGCCCATCATGGAAAGTAACCAAGGTTCTTATGACTCCTGGGGAATGGCTGGTGGAGCTGATTTAGTGCTGGTAGAGGAAAAGGGGGACAGAAAAGTTGTTGACATGGTGAGTAAAAGCCTGGAGCTTTGTAAGGATATAAGCCTAAGTGAAATAAAAGATGCATCCAAAATGAATGCATGTGACTCTTTGAACGTGAAAGATATTGTGCCGGAAAAGCAATTGCTTAATTCTGCTGTAATTGCTCAGCATCGAAGGAAACCCGACTTCCCTAAAGATGAACATGAAAGAAACACCTGCAGTGCAGTACAAGATGAGCTCTTGGCTATTCCTTGTGCAGACAGAGGACTGCCATTATTAAAAACAGATTCTGGAAGCTGCCTTCTGCAGCCTCCTTCCTGCCCTAGCGGAATGTCAGCTGAAAATGGCCTGGAGAAGCGTGGTTTCTCAGAACATCAAAACAGAAGTCTTCCAAAGGTCAACTCAGGAGATGGCATGCAGTGTTTACACATAAAGGAGACTCTGGCCACCCATGAACCCACAGATAACCAAGTCAGACTTCGTAAAAGAAAGGTAAGACACATGCACCTATTATCTGGCTTTTGGAATTGTGTAAATATCCTTGTTTCTGTCACTTATTATTTTGCTAGAGTTAAAAAGATATGTGGACGTTTCTTTTGCTCAGTAGTGTAGCTGTATGACTCAAAGAGCATCTTCTTGGGGGAAATCATCAAAATATGTAAAAATTAAAACAGGATAACCTATCCATTTCACTAATAATATTTATAATGGTTCATGAACATTCTATTTTGGAATTGTGTTGAAGACAGAACTGGTTTCACTTTCTTTGGCTGGCATTAAATAGCCACCAGATAGTTCAAAGTGTATCTAAAGAGTGATCTCTAATTTTTAGAAAGAATGTCATGGTAATTTTTAATTAAAATTGTTTATTTCAGCTTGCTTCTTTTCCCTTTAAAAAGTATATTTTATTATAATAAAAGTGGTATAAATCACGTATTTTAAATGAGTCCTTTGCATATACCAAGGCAACAGTATCCCCTCCCCCAAAATATGCTAATGCTATTTTAAATGATACCCTGGCACATTTGCTATCCATAGCTACATGAACATTTTTTTTAAACTCTTGACCATAAAGGATGACTAACTGAAGTAAATTTTTATGCTGAGGCACCTTTGACTAATCCTGTAGATGCCATGATCCCCCAAGAAGTTTCCAAGTGAGAGACACAAGGATTGGAAGGAACCACATGGATCATGATTTAGTTAGAGAACTCTTGACCAAAGTCTGTCATACCTTTAGGATTTCCCCAGCATTCTTCCCGCATTGTAGTACTCTATAATCCTGATGTAAATACAAGTAAAATTTCTTCTGTAAATCCAACATGCCCATTGGCATCAAAAAAACCCTGCAGATTGGACACTTTGGTGCAACATCCTTGCCCTTCTCTTGATATAATACTAATCCATAATTCCTATTCTCCTAAGACAAAACTAAGGTTCTTAGTTCTGTTCAACTGGGGCTATCTACAATGAGAAAAAAAAAATCTTCAACTCTCTTTTGGTGAAGAAATCTGGTTTCCATAAACTGTAGTTTTGCTAACAAACTATATCAGTAACATGTCATAAGTTAAAGTGAAGTCAAAGACTTTACAGCAAAGATCAATGTGCTCAAACTACATGCCAACAGAGCTTTCTGTGCTTCTGGCGAGCTCTTCCTTCTTTACATAAATTGTATTAAAAAGTTAATGCTGCATAATGTTGTTATGATTGGACTGCTCAGGTCGCTTTTTCAGAAATGTCCATATAGTCTATCAAATCTGTTGGAGGGAATGTAATAATGACGTAAGAAAGTACTAACTGACCTATGACATAGCTTCCCTAAAATAAGACAGACCCTGCCCAACTGCCGACAGAAACATTAAACATTCCAGAAACATATGCTAACCACTTGGACATTTATATCAATACTAAGAATGCTGGAAAGAATTTGCTCTTGGACATGTCACTATAGCGTAGTTGCATTACAAGAGCCATAATTATATCTCATTTACAAGTTCTAACTTAAATATTCTATTTTAAGCATTTCATCATTCTAAAGTGTTGTGGTATTGTCTGGTGGAGTATTTGTTTTGACTCTACAACTCATTTGGGATGCTTTGTAATAAACAGATTAAATGCAAAGTTTCAGGTTTGGAATTTACTCTGGGGAAGTATGATTATGGGAGAAGCCTCTAGAAGCAAAATGTGTAGGAATTTTTGTTCTATCTGATGTTGAATGAGTGCTGAAATACCTTCAAGTTGTGTGCTAACCATTTTAGAACTTTACCAAAAGAAAAAACAAAATAAATTCATAAAAATATATGTACAGAGATGTTCATCATTGTATTATGGGTTACTGACAAAAAAGATACAATCCAAATTTCCATCAATAAAGGATGTATAATGATTGTTTAATCTATAGTTTGGAATGCTATGCAGCCATGAAAAAGATGGAGTGAGATCCATGTGCTCTAACTGAACGGTGCTCATGATATAATATATGTAGAAAATGACAGTGGCAGACCAATATTTGTAGCACATCCCAACCTTATATGATGAAATGTGTGGATACAGATAGAAATATAGATGGGTTATAAACCTCTCCAGATGACTAAGTAAGAATATGCAAAATTCTAGATGAATAGGCACAAAATTGTTGACAGCAATTACTTTGAGAGAATGGAAGTAAAAGGATAGAAGCAGGGGATTTTCAATTTTTAGCCTATATAATTTTTATAAAAGGTGATAGTATTCTGGGTGAAATGCATACAATGAACAGAAGTACAAAAACAAAATAATATTTGATATATAAACTATTTGAAGCATTTTCTGCATGGCACAAAACAACCCTTTATCTATATAGTTATTATGATTATTATTTTACTCTTATGAAATGAAAACAAATATGAAGTTTTTCAAAATATCAACAAAAGTTTAAATCAACTACTGCAATTCTAATGCCAGTGCAACTAGTTTAAAACAGATAAACCTTTTGGAGAGACACATGGACCCCATTTTCATGTCTAAAGTGTTAGGGGACTGATTCTGAAAAGAGTTGGCTTAGTTGTATCTTTTAAACTATTTGTCAACCACTGTGACAGCTTTGAGATTAAGAGCTTAGAAAAGGTGAAATATAATATAAGCTAATAAAATTTTAGTTACGGAACTTTTTTTTTTTTTTTTTTTTTTTT
>NW_006796005.1:430439-431129 GCF_000442215.2 Lipotes vexillifer | reverse complement strand
CCCGCGTCTCCTGCATCGGCAGGCGGACTCTCAAGCACTGCGCCACCAGGGAAGCCCAAGTTACGGAACTTTAATCAGCTCATTATCTGATATGAGTGAACCAAATCCTTCATAGAATTTATGAACATGAATTTTTTGTGGGAGGGATTCAGGATAAAATCAGGTTCTAAAACTTGAAAAAAAAAAAAAAAAGAAAGCAAAAACAGAGTTTATAAGGGTAATGCTCAGAATGCACTGAACTACTACTCTAGAGATATCATTGTACTTTAGATACAAATTATCATTCCTTCAAACCTATAAATATTGGCAGGCATTTGTTGCTCAGCATGACGTATTTTTTCTTGTTTTCCAATGATATTTCTGGCCATTAAGGATAGCCACACATACTTATTAGGAGTGTCAATTGGAGATGACTGCGTTTGTAGTATGTGTAAATATTGACATTTAAGCTAATAATTTCCTTAAATATGATGAAATATATCATTAAATTGGAGCCACTGAAATCAAAGGGAAACCAAATAAATCATGAGCAGACATCAGTAAATGAGCCAGGAAGATCGTGTGGCATATGACCAGCGCTTATAGGGCGTGGGTGGGTCTTTGGGGTAAGGCAGCTGGTTAAGAGCAATTCTCAGAGACAAATTCCAAAGAAATGTGGAGGAGGGAGACAGTCTAAGAAGCTCTTCAAAC
>NW_006796005.1:427126-429880 GCF_000442215.2 Lipotes vexillifer | reverse complement strand
GGAGCCCTGCGCCCCGCACCGGGAGAGGCCACAACAGTGAGAGGCCCGCGTACCGCAAAAAAAAAAAAAAAGAAAAAAAAGTGGCTTGGCTAACATCTTTCTCTCACACATATATAATTGGGTATAGGTGGTTCTGGAACAATATGTAGGCCTTATGTTTTCAATACCTTAGACCATCTTATCCACCTTGAGCCTTTATCCATATTCAAATCAGTAAGAAGAGGAAAGGGTGCAGGAATGGCCACACCCCTGGGTAAAGGCAAGACCCAGAAAGAGTACACTTCTTTTTTTTTCTCATATTTCATGTGCTAGAACTTAGTTTTATGGCGACACCAAGCAATAAGGGCTGAGAAATGGAGTCTGCATCCTGGGCAAGGTGTCTGCTGAAAATTCTATTATCAAAGAAGAAAGAAAATATTTATTGAAGGATAATTCATAACATGAATATGTTGAGGAACAACACCTAACGTAAATACATTCCAGTATATCAAGGCATGTTGTGAATGAAATAAACAGGCTGTGTATGTGTTCTGTGGCCATTAAGGATAGCCACACATACTTATTAGGAGTGTCAATTGGTATCTGCATAAATACTTGACGCTTTAACTTCACACTGCAGAATACCTTTCCATGTTAGGAAACTATTTTATGTGTGGAAGTGATGTGGATCAAATGCTATACTCTTTCTTATGGAAAAATTGCTCAGGACCAAAATATTATACTGTATATACTGTACTTTATCTGTGGATAAATGTAATACATTGATTAGCAATGACTGAAAAAAATCAAATATTATCTCCTTACCCTATCTTTAAAATATGTATGTATTTGATAAAAGCACACCTATACCTGAAAAGACTTTCTCATTTCTTGCTATAACCTTCCTGATCCTTTCTATGTCCTGAATGCCTATATGGGGGCTTTGTAGCATGAGAAAGTTAACATTGACCAATGGGTGACATAAAGAGCATAGTAAATTATGCAGAAGATGGAATGGACCAAGATAGGAGGTCAGCTAGAAAAACAGTAAAGGGAAGGGAATAATTGTCTAAAAAATAAACACCTAAAAGATGGTTAAGCTGTGGCCCCAACATTGAATGAAAGCAAGGACTAGTGGAAGAATTAGAGTTTGTTAATAAGCCTAGTATCAGATGACAAACAGGGAAGGGATGGGAAACAGTAAAGTATACATAGCTCTGCAGGTAGATTCATAATGACAGTATGATTTTACATGAAGGTCACACAGGCTTATTGAGCAGATTATATTGTTTTTAAACCTTTTTCCCTAGTTCTAACATTAGGGCTGGCAGAGAAAAGTTGTTACCAGGTGGAAAATCAACGTGTAGATGGATAACATCAGGTCTTCTCAGCCATATTTTTAACTGGATTTGTGTCTCAGGTAAAGCTGGCACCTTTGTGAGTAGCTCATTTTGTGTGTTAAGCCACAGAAAACCATCAGGTTTTTTTCATGCTATTTAAACTGGGTTTTTGGCTCATAAACAACTAGAAAGCCAAAAATATATCTGCAGGTATTTGGGGCTCAAATATTTTGCCTCATAGCAAACATAATTCCCCTAAATCCAACCAGAAATGCAAAAACATTTAATTATATGATACAGGATAACACTAGATATACTGTCTGGTAAAATTAATCAGTAATTAATATTGAGCATCTTCAATATCCCAGGTCCTGTTCTGTGGACGTGGTACCCCACCATGAGCCAGATGGTAGAGTTCCTTACATTGTGAAGCATATAATCCCTGAAATCCCTGGGACTGCTGACGTCCCCAAATAAGGCTTTTGTTTGACTAACACATAAGGCCAGCATTGAGGCAGGAAGCATTAGTGAGAGAGAAGCCGAGTGAGGGCACAGGAGGAGTAGGGCCGGGGAGAAGAAGGAAAACAGGAAGAGAGACAGACAGAGAGGGAGCAGGATGGGCTAAAGTAGGGCACCAAGGGAAGCACCAGCCAACTGCAAGAAAAAGCAATGATACAATTCCTTGACAAAAAGTGGATGTGTAGGAGGCTAGAATCAGATCCTACCTCAACATGATGCAGTTATGGTTATATCACCAGCACAGGTTTAACAAGGAGACAAGTAACATGACTTTGACTTCCGCAGTTACAGAGCAGGTGGAGACAAATAATATTTCCTGCCATTTCACAGGAGGATCTCTGCCGACTAGAGCCAGCCCTCGGGGGCTGTGTCTCCGCCAGGCTGAAGGTGAAGACCGGATAAGCTCATATTTCAGGATCCTCAAATGTCTTCACCTTGGAGGGACTTTCCCCAGTTTCCTCAGCCAAGTTAGTTGCTTGATTCTCTTCACCCACAGAGGTCTTATCCCTATTAGAATGTTTACTGCAAATACGTCTGATCCCACCATTGCTAACGAAAATGTCAGCTCATTTGGGGCCGGTTTTATGTCTGTAGCAATTTAATTTTGTGTCGATAGCATCCATCTCAGAGCTTAGAACCCTGTTCATAAGTGTTTAAATGAATGAATAGCCATGTCATGGTAAAGGATTTACTTTCAGAAGACAATATCAGGAGTCAAGAGCCCAAGTCATGGGATTCCCTGGTGGCGCAGTGGTTGGGGGTCCGCCTGCCGATGCAGGGGATGCGGGTTCGTGCCCCTGTCCGGGAGGATACCACATGCCGCGGAGCGGCTGGGCCCGTGAGCCATGGCCGCTGAGCCTGCGCGTCTGGAGCCTGTGCTCCGCAACGGGAGAGGCCACAACAGTGAGAGGCCCGC
>NW_006796005.1:411657-412904 GCF_000442215.2 Lipotes vexillifer | reverse complement strand
CTCCTGCATCGGCAGGCGGACTCTCAAGCACTGCGCCACCAGGGAAGCCCAAGTTACGGAACTTTAATCAGCTCATTATCTGATATGAGTGAACCAAATCCTTCATAGAATTTATGAACATGAATTTTTTGTGGGAGGGATTCAGGATAAAATCAGGTTCTAAAACTTGAAAAAAAAAAAAAAAAGAAAGCAAAAACAGAGTTTATAAGGGTAATGCTCAGAATGCACTGAACTACTACTCTAGAGATATCATTGTACTTTAGATACAAATTATCATTCCTTCAAACCTATAAATATTGGCAGGCATTTGTTGCTCAGCATGACGTATTTTTTCTTGTTTTCCAATGATATTTCTGGCCATTAAGGATAGCCACACATACTTATTAGGAGTGTCAATTGGAGATGACTGCGTTTGTAGTATGTGTAAATATTGACATTTAAGCTAATAATTTCCTTAAATATGATGAAATATATCATTAAATTGGAGCCACTGAAATCAAAGGGAAACCAAATAAATCATGAGCAGACATCAGTAAATGAGCCAGGAAGATCGTGTGGCATATGACCAGCGCTTATAGGGCGTGGGTGGGTCTTTGGGGTAAGGCAGCTGGTTAAGAGCAATTCTCAGAGACAAATTCCAAAGAAATGTGGAGGAGGGAGACAGTCTAAGAAGTGGTCTCTTCAAACCAAATGAGATGTGAAGATGGAAAATATGTAGGGAAAGACTTGAGGTTAGACTTTTTTAAAGAACTAGTGTATTTGTTCTTGATGGTGGTTTACTAATTAAAGAGAGTCCAAAATTCAGTCTTCCCTAGAGACTATTTAAATAGTTCCCAAACTTTTGAATAGCCATAATAGTTGTATAAATATATTAAATATTTTTATTGGCTTTCATAAAGCATATTCCATATTACCAAGCAAAATAAACACAAAAGATAGTATAAAAATGATTTGAACTTTGAAAAGACACCTAATTCCACATTTGAACAAAACCTCACATTCCAGCAGCCAACGAAACTGTATCATTTATGCTATAGATTTGACTGCTGTCACAGAAAACCAGTATAAAAGTGGCTTAAGGGCTTCCCTGGTGGCGCAGTGGTTGAGAGTCCGCTTGCCGATGCAGGGGACACGGGTTCGTGCCCCAGTCCGGGAGGATCCCACATGCCGCGGAGTGGCTGGGCCCGTGAGCCATGGCCGCTGAGCCTGCGCGTCTGGAGCCTGTGCTCCGCAACGGGAGAGGCCAC
>NW_006796005.1:391203-409610 GCF_000442215.2 Lipotes vexillifer | reverse complement strand
AGCCTGTGCTCCGCAACGGGAGAGGCCACAACAGTGAGAGGCCCGCGTACCGAAAAAAAAAAAAAAAAGAACCCAAGTCATAAGGATACAGAAGAAATGAAGTCATACAACCAAAATCAGTGATCAGTTATCCATAATCTCCTCTCTGTTCTCCCTGCTATTTCCATGCTAAAATAGGGCATGAGGGGACAAGAGGGAGGGAAGAATTATGTAAAATCTGGGTCTCTGAGGCAACCTTCAAATTTGCGATGATTATTACCCTTTGCCACAAAACAATTAATTGTCACTAAATAGTTATATAGCAATCTGAGTGGTAAACGTTATTTAGAAACTATTCAGTTGTCTCCTGAAAGGAGTGGGCAAGGATGAGTGTAAGGAGGAAAATATTAGAATATCTGTTCACATTTATCTGTAATTTATCCTTTCACTTTGTATATATTTTATAAGACATATGATATATTAAATGAAAGTATATGTTATAATTTATAAGTAAATAGCATACACATCCTCCCTGAAAAGTACATAATCAAAAATGTTGGGAGGCCACTGGTTTAAAAAATCTCTAGTTTTTCTGGTTAATGTCATTGTGAGGACATTGGGAGTAGAAGAGAGATGACAGGAATAACAGAGTAAGAAATTAAAAGACAAATGAATAAGGGAGAGAGAGGGGCTCTTGTTCAGAGAGTGCCAGACAATAGGAAATTTATTTTTAATTTGTGTTGTGAAAACCACATCAAGTAGGGAGATTTGATGCTAGATGCCTTTAAGGCAGAAAAATATACTGTGAATGAGAACAATTAGATTTGAAATGTTTCTTGTTCCAGATATTTTTGAAAAAAGAGTAGTTATGATGTGTGATGGGCCTCTGATCCAAGCAGTGACTTGGACCAAAACTGCAAATTTACATTATTAGTAACAAGATCATTAATAAGTTCACATTAACCCAGCATCAGCTTTTGTTGGAGCAAGAATTAATACACTTTTATGATGTTATTTTAAATAATTAATGGGTATTTCAGAGCCAATTGCACATTAGAGGCTATCGTAATAGTGAAACTGATTTAGTTTCTTCCTGATGGATTTCTGTTACTATAAACCAGGACCAACTAATTAATCTTTTAATACCAACAAAACTAGCATAGGTTTTGGCTGCCTCCCTCGAAGAAATGCCAGTCTCCACAAAAGTGGGGATAACTAGCAAAACCTACAACACAGAGCCCTGCCTCTGTTATCTGGGCACTAAGCACAATGGTGCCAGTGGAATCTGTTCATTTTCTGGCTTGTGTTCTTAGAAATAAAGTACTTATCCCTGCTGCCAACAAGATCTCTATTCCACAAATAATTTTCTGTCAAGAAAATTATAGTGGTACTTTAGAGATAACCTCACAATTTTCAAAGGAAATACAAGTAAATAGGAAAGTCCACTTTTATTCTTTTTTCAGTTCTATTTCTACGTTGGCATAGGAATAAAACTAGTGATTAATGAACCTCTTCCATTTTGGGTTCTATTTTTTGAGCCAGTAAAACTTCAAAAGGATATACTGCTTTTCATATACATTGAAAGCTAACCCAGAAGGTTTTTTTTTTTTTTTTAAGTTGAAATAGCATCATTATTTAGTCTAGGAAATGAATAGCTTTGGTCTGAGCTTGATTTTCTAACCAAGAAATTAAGCTGTGATGAGGAGTATCATCTAAATTGAGGGGTGTTATTTAATTTGTGGGCACTTTATATGTCCCTGAAAAATGGAGACAACAGTCCCTATATCACAAGGTCATTAGGGTTATTAAATGAGATGGAAAATATTGTTCAGCACTACATAACACAACCACTAGAACAATCCATTACTTAACCAAAATTTGAGGTGAAGATTTGACAGATAAATAACTGAAGAATTGCAGAATTAGATCTGGGAATAGGTTAAGTGCTAGTGGAATCTATAGTCACAGTATATATAGTCAACCAGGGTATAGTAGCTACTTTAGTTGGAGATTCCTCCATCGCGTCACAGCCCATGGTAAATCTCCATAGCTTCTACACTGTGGTGCTATACATAGAACAAAGTAATTGAGCCAATGGACTCTAAAAGCAAACTGCTTCCCTCACTCACAGCTTTGTAATCACGTAGGTTACTTACTGTCTCTGTGCCTTGGTTTTTTCACCTGTATAATGGGATGCTTCATTTTGTTCTTGGGAAGATTAAACAAGTTCATAAGTATAAAGTAGTTAGAACAGTGCCTGACACATAGTAAACACCATGTGACTTCAGCTATTAGTAGTAGGAGTTGTTGTTTTCTGTTTGTTTCTTTTACTAAATTGCTCTAGTTACAGATCTAAGAATAAGCTGAACTGTCTGGGAATAATTGTGAAAAAAGACTGACAACATTTGAGAGAGAATTTAGAAAGTAAGTCAACCCACATGTACATCTTTGCTATCTAATTATCATTATAGAATAGAGTCTGGAATATGCATTCATTAACTAAATAAATATTAAGTACCTTCTGTTCCCCCATGCACTTTGCCATGTATGGTGTAGAATCTGAATAAGAATCATATATGCACCCTTACCTGAAGGAGCTTACACATTAGTAGGGGCAATGTAACCAAAATAACAAAATAATCAGTTAAACTAACTTTAACAGCCATTACTATTAGAACCTAATGTAATATTAGGTTTTGAACCACAAGTACAGAAACATCCTGGCTCAACCTAATCTAAGGTAGAAAGTATTAAGATCTGTGGAGCTAGAGCTTTAAATGCTGGGTAGGGACCCCATCCAGATGAGGTCAGGGAAGGCTTCACCAAAGGGTGCCTGAGCTGAGCTTTGAAGGATGAAAAGACTTTGCATTTGTCAGAATGAGAGAGAGGGATCTCTCTGTGCCTACTTTAACTGTTCTTGGGAAATACAATTTTATTTTCAAATACACAGACTTAAATCTTAGGGAATAAGTGAAATAAGCAAATACTTCCAAAAGGCCATTTTGTAAACAGACACTTTTAAATGCTAAGGTCTTCTTTTTACAGAGTACTTCATGGTGATATGAAAATCAAAAGAGGACGGATGGTACTTCATATGCCGGACTTTAGCTTTGGCAAAACAGCTTTCTGTTTCCAAACTTAGATTTTAGCTAAGTAATTTCTGGGCTCACTTTATCTTAAATAAATAAATACATAATCTAGGTTTCAATATACTAATGGGTTCTGAAAAAAATGCTAGCCATGTTCATTTGCTCCCCAGCTAGTGTTTAATTAGTTAGCAGAAAAGTGAAATGAATTATGGAAATTTGCTTGATGACTAAAGCATCCACAAAATGGTTCAACTATAAATTAATGATGAGAAGAGAGAGTGATTCCCACTAACTTTCACACCCTCCTAGATATGTAAGAATCATGTAGGGAATGCTATTAATTTTTTTATAATTAAGGACGGCTGTCACAAAGTTATTTAAAAGCATAACTGCCTAAAAGCATGAAAAGTAAAAGCAAGAGGATAATTCGTTTTTTGCTAAAAATTAAATTGCAATTGTGATGTTTTGTATTTCACTCACATACTGGCCTTTGGAAATTGGAAATTTTCTTTAGAGTGCTTCAAAGAGGTACCCAAAGTTGATTCAGTCAAAATGTAACAGATGAGAAATGTGCTTTATAAACATCTCATAAAAGGTAAAGCTTCCATTTTCATTTTACTTGAGTATAAATCAAGCAATTCTTTAATAACATGAGCCCATAGGTTCTATGAGTAATGGGAATTCTCTGATGGATGACAAGCTCAGAGGACAGCATTCAACCAAGATGTGGCTCACAGTGTTGTTACACGACAGACTCTGAGTGGGTAAGACTAGTGCTCACGTTCAGTGTGCTGGGTGACAGCCTTCGTTTCTGACATTATAATTTAAATATTATTTATATTAAATGTCTATGTATACTACAAAATCCATTTATGAACTTCTGAATGACTTAAACTTTTTCTTAAGAGAATTAGGAAATATATAAAGCCCAAACCTATAGCAGGAAATCTAAGGATAAAATAAGTTCACTTAACAAAAATATTTTATAAATATACAAAATTAATAAAGAATACATGTATATGCATATAAATTAAGTTTGAATATCTGCAATAATCAAGCACAATCTGAGATGCGATATTTGGCTACCTGCAGTAAGTACAGTCTCTACTGAGACTTGGAATAGAGGACAAATCACACAGGAACTAAGTGGTCTGTATCGCAGGGAGGTTAGTAAGTCAGCTGATGGTGCTCTGCTCCCATGAGTGCAAAGGAAACCAGAAGCAGGCTCCGCCTCTGTGGTTAATATCACCTTTGAGGACTGTGGACCATTTTCTCACACCCTCACCCCTCAAAGGCACAGGGAAATGGAGTTTGAGGCAACGCAGCCGACTAGAGCCTACATTAAGAAACAAACAGCTGAATTCTTGGTGCAGAGGAATTTCTTACAGTGTGTATTTGCCATTGCGTAGATGGGACTTTAATTTTCAATCCATCCCTCAATAAACTCCCTTGCATTTTGTCTTCATTTTGCTGTAAGATGGTCACATGATGTTGAATGTCCTGTCATGTGTTCATTTACCCAACAAGCAAGATGTTGCTCAGTTGACTAGTCTGTTGTAGGCAGCATCCTACGGACAGATAAGGGATGAGAGATGGAGAATTTGCTTTTCATAGGTTCATGGAATGTTCCAGCAGGAAGAGACTTAAAACATTCTTGCATTTCACTTTAACTGGAATAATGTGTGTGTCTTGACAAGGCCAAGGAGCTGTAATTTAGAGTGTTAATAGTGGTATGTCCTGTTACCAATGCAAAGTTGCTGCCCCACGGGGAAGATGCTGACTTGCATATTATCATGGAAAAGCTATAATTTAAAAGTAATCAGAAAGAATTGGCCAACATCAAAATGTAACACAAACCTAATATTAAGGTTTTTTTGAACGATGAAAGGAAATGTTTTATCCTCCTATTTCAGACATTCATCCACTTTGTGTGCAGGAAAAAAAAAAAACAACACATCTTTGAGAATTTAACTACCATTTCAGGTATATGCTGACAAAAATATAAAATAAATTTTTAGAAGCTGAAAATAGAGTCTAAAGTGAAGTTTTTCTCAGCTTCTCTTGCTTTCTAGTTTTATAGCTCAGGAATCTCCTGGTGCAATTGACAGTCCTGCCCCAACCAACCCAAGGCTCATTAGGGAAACACTCTTACATTTCCCTTGATCAACCTAGACTTTTATCATAAATATTATCTCTCTCCACTTAGAAGTTACAAAGTGCTTTCTCTCAGATGTCCACTGTGTTTGGGTTGAGGCATGATAAATTTTAAACAAGCTGAAAAGTATTTCAAACAATTTCCATACTGTGAGCAGTACTTAAGGAGGCCAGAGAAGAAAAGAAGCTAGCCAGCCATTTCAGCATCATCTTCATGCAAATTTTTCTTTTAAACATATTAGTAATCATGTAAAGCACTAAATTTTTATGCTTAAAATTCTATCTAGACTAGAAACAAAAAGCGTGCAAAGTTGTACATTGGCCTGTCCTGGGCAACTTACAATGGAAATAAATCCATTTTTCCCATGCAATACCTTATAGTTATTGTAATCCTGAATTTCCAACCCTGACCACTGAGAAAATGTATGTTCTTGATAGAGAGTGAATGGGCAATAGTTGTATTGCTTACATGAAGACAGTTGATTAGGAAATTTAATTTCTAACTTTCACATAAGTCTTTTCATTTTTAAGGGGACCGCATTTACTCAGGAGATGTATTGATACGTGAGTGAGTGAGTGAGTGAGTAAGTGAGTGAGTGAGTGAGTGATGCGTTTGAGTTGCTGCTCAGTGTGTGTGCTTCCAGCATTCCCTTCTAAAATCACAGGACTGTGCTCTGCTCAGCTGGCGCTCTGGTTATTGTGCCGATCATCACAACAAAATTGGTGCACATAAAGTTGTTTGAAGCAGGGGAGAATGGGTGGGGACGGTACACGAGAACTGGGAGAGTACAGGCTCTAAGGGGGAAGGAACATTTTTAGGCTCCTCTTTGTTATCAATCTACACTGAAGTCATTTCAAATCTATGGTTTATGCTGAAAGACCAAAACAGAATATTGTGAATAATCAAAATGGCCACACCGGGCTCCCCTGGTGGCGCAGTGGTTGAGAGTCCGCCTGCCGATGCAGGGGACATGGGTTTGTGCCCCGGTCCGGGAAGATCCCACATGCCGCGGAGCGGCTGGGCCCGTGAGCCATGGCCGCTGAGCCTGCGCGTTCGGAGCCTGTGCTCCACAGAGGGAGAGGCCGCAACGGTGAGAGGCCCGCGGACTGAAAAAAAAAAAAAAAAAAAAAATGGCCACACCACAGTTTCCTACACAATATGGGGGCTTGAGGTTGAAAAAGTAAAAGTCAGTCTCTCCTAAGGAGGAAATAGTAGATGTGTGTTAGTGGAAGCCAGGACCCCCCCACTACTGGAAGGGAGTATAAAGCAGTACAAAGTCATGCTTAAAATACCAAAGAGGTGTAGCCAACACACTTAAGGTGAATCATAACCTTGTCTAGGGATGTTTGATGTTGTTGTTCTGCATTTCAAATCTGTGGGAGTTATACATGGCACAGTGTTTTGAAGTTAGTGTTACCATTTCAACCACTTACCAATAAAACTCGATTCTGGAGGAATTATTAGCAAATTAGCAAATATTTCCCCCCTGAGTTTGCTGGCCACTTTTAGATGCCTGGGAATCTCTCTCCTGCAGGTCAGTTATTATACAACCCCCGGTCGTGGTCAGTGGGCACCCAGGTGAGAGGAAGCAGACGGAACTGCTTATGTTCAAAGTGACATATTTACCTTCACCCCCTGCTGCTGCCTTGGTTCTTGCAGCACAGAATTCCATTGCCACTTTGAGAACACTATTCTGCATTCCTCACCTTCTGCTCATGCAACTTTTTGAAACCAAAACAGTTAAACAGGTACAGACAGTTAAGAGTGAGTCACAAGCAGTACTCACCACTCAAACGTACAGTCCCATCCTTTCACTTAGGAAGGAGTTTAAATTTACTTTGAAGCAATGCGAATAAAGCTCTAAGAATTACTGGAAATCGATCCATGCATCAAAGACATGTTTCAGAAATGCAAAATGTTTATTAAAAACTGCCATTAGATGCATGTTGTTCCATGCCTATATACCTGTGGACTAATCATAGTTCTAGAAAGTTCAGGTGAAAATTTAGAGATTTGGAATCCATCTTTACTTTGGGCACACAAGCACCAGTGAGTTTAGCTGTAATGAGTAGTTGTTATGGAAATGATAATTCTACATCCTCAATATTTCTCATGCCATTCCTCTTAATCTTCCCACAGTCTCTTGCTCAAATTACTGCTACATCATCCTAACTGGTTTCTTTGTCTCCAGTTCTAATCTCTATCAGTCCATTATCTATACTGCAGTTCAAATTATCTGTATACAATGCAGTTCTGTCACACTCCTGCTCATAGCTCTAAAATTCTAATACGCTAGATGAGGTTTTTCAAGGACAATCACATTCTGGGCCTTGTTTGCCTACATAGTCTCATTCTGCTGTGCTTCTGCTCACCTTATATTTTATAGCCACATTCAACTTCTCCTAGTTACCTAAGCTCATGGTACTCTCTCTCTCTCTCTCTCTTACCCAGAAAGTTCTCCCCAGCCCACCTTCCTGTCCTTACCATTCTTCAGATTTTATCTTACATGTCACTTCACCCAAATAGTCTTCCCTGAACCCCTCAGACTGAACTGGGACCTCCTTCCAGGTGTTCTCTGTGTACTGTAACCCCCATGTACCCTTCCATCGTGCTTACCTCACTGCGTTATCTATTATCTATTCCCTTCTTCATACTGCATTAGTTGAGTTGTGGCCCCCAGAAGGTATGTGTGTGTCCTACACCCTGGAACCTGTGAATGTGAACTTATTTGGAAAAATGGTCTTTGCGGATATGACTGAGTTAAGGATCTCAAGATAAGATCATCCTGGATTATCTGGATGAACCCAAAATCCAATGCCCAGTGACTTTATAAGAGACAGAAAAGGAGACACAGACCCAGAGGAGAAGCCGTTTGGAGATGGAGGCAGAGATTGGAGTGATGCAAGCCAACAGGCAAGGAATACCTGGAGCCACCAGAAGCTGGAAAAGGCAAGGAAGGACCCTCCCCCTAGAGCCGTCTGAAAGAGCATGGCTCTGTCAACACACTTTGACTGCTGGCCCCAGGAACTACGGGAGAAAAAATTTCTGTAGTTTTAAGGCACTGAGTTTTTGGTAATTTGTTACAGCATCCTCAGGAAACCAGAACACATATATACACTTCAAACTAAATTCCTCAAAGGCAGGGACTAGGATACTCACAATTTATTCATTATTCTCTCCTCACGCCTAGCATATGCCTAATATAGTGTGCACTTATTAGACTGCTGTAGAATGAGTGATTGAGTGGAGATGAGCACCATATTTCAAGCATTATCTTAGCGCACAGTAATAGTTAAAACTGCTCTTTTCACTGTCTTCTTGTTCCAATTAAATCACTTAATCACCTCACACTATATTTCCTTATCTTTAATGCTACCTGATAGCTCTTAGGAAATTGTAATAAAAAATAACTGTAAACTATAGTGAATAATATGAGGACTTTTCTACATAAAATATGCCTAATTTTGTTTGAGAAATAGCATGCTTTCCACAAGTAATTACATGAAGTCAGAATTCCTGAATTAATTCTAAGATTTAAATTGCCTCACTGTTTAACTCACAAAAAGGATGCTTTCAGTAAGATAACATTGGTTTATTAATCAACTATCTTTTTATTATGTAAGTGATACATGTACATGGCCAAAATAAAGTATAAAATGAAAAATTAAATTTCCTGATTTAGTCTCATTTTTTCAAAGACTACAATCATTAACTGCTTCCAATTCTGGTTCATTACCTATATGACTATAAATACAAGCTTTTAGTTATAGTTATTAATTAATGACATTACACAGAGTTTATGATGTCCATTTGTGAAAGATGAGGTATTTTTTTTTTTTTTCCTTGCGTTATGCGGGCCTCTCACTGTTGTGGCCTCTCCCATTTGCGGAGCACAGGCTCCGGACGCGCAGGCTCAGCGGCCATGGCTCACGGGCCCAGCCGCTCCGCGGCATGTGGGATCTTCCCGAAACGGGGCACGAACCCGCGTCTCCTGCATCGGCAGGCGGACTCTCAAGCACTGCGCCACCAGGGAAGCCCAAGATGAGGTATTTTATTTGTATATTTAACAAATATTCTTTTGCAATTATAACAAAGGACCTTAACCTATGCACTTAAACAAAAGAAATTTATTGTCACAGTTCTGAAGACTAGAAGTCTGAGCTCAAGGTGTCTGCAGAGTTAGTTCCTTCAGGTGACTGCTACGGAGAGTCTGTTGCGTGCCTCTCTCCTAGCTTCTGGTGGTTTGCTGGTCATCTTTAGTGCTGCTTGATTTGTATAAACATCTGATCTCTGCCTTTATGTTCTCATGGTGCTGTGTGTGTGTGTGTGTGTGTGTGTGTGTGTGTGTGTGTGTGTCCATATTTCCTCTTTTTATAAGGATACTTGTATTGGAGTGGAGGCTCACCCTCCTCCAGTATAACTTCATAGATTTTCAGCAAATGAATTTTCAGGGTGAAGGGAGCCACAGTCCACCCTATAACAACTGCTGATGTTATGCCAAGGACTGCTGATGCAATGGACTAGAACTGTGGGCTGACACATTTTCTATCACCAAAAACATACATTTCAATAGAATTTAGCATTTTCATACTAGCTCAAAGCTTTTCCCCTGCACCTACTGAGTTTTATTATTTATGCTATTTATTTATTTATATTTATTTATATCATTTTTATTTCATTATCTATGTATTTATGTTCTAGTATCTGCCTTCATGAATATGCCTGCTAAATAAAATGCTTATTTCCTCTATTTGTTGCTTTATCCATTTTAAATAATACTTATTGTATTACCATTTCAAAAGTTTAGAAAATTAGTTCATATCCATTGGTCTGTCTGTTCTCCCCTACTCTGTCTTTTAATTTTTGTTAATAATATTATTTCTAGAGTTTCAAGACTTTAACATATATGTTCTCTCTTGTGACTGTAATTAATTGTTCCATGCTTCATCTATGGCTTAATTATAAAAATTCAAAATCCATAAAAGGCTTTATTATATGTATATATTCACTCAAGAAAAAAACAGTGAAATTGGACCCACAGAGAAGCAGATATAACCTATATTATAAAAGGGAGATCACTCAGACACCAAGGTCTAATAGATTTATCTTTTTTTTTTTTTTTTTTTTTTTTTTTTCTGTCATACGCGGGCCTCTCGCTGCTGTGGCCTTTCCCGTTGCAGAGGACAGGCTCCAGACGCGCAGGCTCAGCGGCCATGGTTCACGGGCCCAGCCGCTCCGCGGCATGTGGGATTTTCCCGGACGGGGGCACGCACCCGTGTCCCTTGCATTGGCAGGCAGACTCTGAACCACTGCGCCACCAGGGAAGCCCCAGATTTTCTTTTAAATTTCTCCTACTTTGTTTCCATTTTCTATGTCACACAACGGTCTTGTATCTATGTTCTTTATTTTTCTTATTTACTTTATGGTTGACATATCTCTTTGAAAAACTTCATCACATAGGGTACATATTTTTTAAGTTCTTTTACATCCATAAGAGTCATTATTTTGCCCACATTTTAATGAGTAAACAGGTTTAGAATTCTAGGCTTATTTGATGGCATTCCTCAACTTTCCTGTGACCCTATATTTAAACTGTGAAGATCTACGTCACAGTGTTAACTTGTTTTTTGTTTTTGCTTTCAAGTCTCTGAATGTTTTAAAGATATCTTCTTTATCCTTGAAGATATAAAAATTTATCAGGATGTAATCTCCCATTGTTTCTGTTGTTTCTGCCCAGAATTCCTATTAGATGTTTTTGAATAACCTGTATCTAAGTCTCTTAACTTCCATCTCTTATTTGACATTTATTTGTATTTTTTGCTTTATTTATTTTTTGCTTTATTTATCAGATCAGCAGCTTGGTCTTCAGATGTATCCATTTTATTATTCACTATCCATTAAACTATTTATTGTCTAGGTTATATTTTTAACTTATATAGCTCTTTTCCTGTTTTAACTCAATCACCTTGTCAATAAACAGTTATTGAGCACTTACTATGTACAAAGCACTCTTCTGGATGTGAGGGATACAAAATAATATCTTCTCTCACAAGGACTTAGTTTCTAGTGTAAGGAAGCATAAAGTAAACCAACTAAGGAGTGAGCTGAACAAATGAAGGAAAAGAATCGAAGAGTAGGAGCCTAGAAGCCATGTAAAGAAGCTGACTCTAAAAGAAGAGGGAAATCAAACTTTTAAAATGCTATGGGTTGATCAAGGAGAAATTTGGCATTGAACAACGTAAAGTCCATTGGCCAGCTTGTTTGTAGCAGTCTGGGTAGGAACAGATGCTTGCTTTCAGTGAGGTTGAGAGCAAAAGGGAGGATGGTAATTGAAGAAAATGAGCAAAGCCGACTATTAAGTAATGATTCAATATTTGCTGTAAAAGAACGCGAGGAAAGAGGAGGATGTGGTGTCAAGAGAGATTTTTTAAAAAATTTTAATGGGACATATTTGGACATCATATTTGGAAGCTGACAGAAATGACCCAGTAGAGGAAACATCATTCATACAGGAGAGGAGGCCGCTCTAGGAGTGGTGTCCTTGAACTGTAACATGTTCTCTTTGCTGGTAACATGCTCATGTTTTATAGATGCGACATTCTCTCAAATCTCTCTGAGAATACCAATTATGGAAACAATTTCATGTGAGGTTTTGAGGTTTTGAATATGTTGTTGGTATTTCCTGAATTATTTCTTTTTGTGCAGTGGTCTGTTTCCCTGCTACTGATTTTTCTTAAAGATACAGTGATTTTGGTTAGCCTTTCCTAGTATGGTGAAGGAAAATTGGTTAGAATAGGTGGCCGGTTTGATCTCTCTGTGATTCTTGTAGGAATATATCACTTATGTGTGTACACTTCTCATGGGTCTACCTTATCCACATGCATATCAGCACGAGAAGGTACTATAATAAATTCCTTGCTATCTCCCTGGATCCATTTTTTTCTCTTATTCTAGCACATTCTACATAGTATAATCAGATTTAACCTTCCTAAGAAAACATCATCACCAGGTGAGTTCCCTTTATTAAAACAAACAAACCTAATCCAATCTTGGTTTTTATCAGAAAAGATCATATCCCCCAGCTTGTAATTTAAAGTCCTCTGTATTTAGTCCTTGTTAAAAGTACTCTAATGAGTCCTATAGAAACACTACAGATCCATGCTCTTTGGCCACCATGGGCTCTTAGAGTCTCTTAGCAGTTACTCTGTACACTTACTTGCCTCACTCCAGCATTTACCACTTAAATGTTCCACACTCATTCCACTTTCTTTAAGTTCCCAAAGCTATTATATTCCTCCCTCCATCCTGAAAATGTCTTCATTGAGGAAAGAAGTAAAATGAATGAAGGTTAATATTTGTTTTTCATCTTGTTTGCAGACAAACCTAACAAATGCCCTCATTTGGTGGTACATATATGCTGACTGAGGGTAGAGAATATGTGTTTCCCCGGTGTAGCCTCAGTGACCAATGTGGGATAGTGAAAAACAGGAAGTTGTCTAGTGAATGTATGGATAGATGGATAGATGGGCTGGTGGACAAACGAATGAGTCTGTACTCCCCCATCCACAACTGACTACAGAACTGTCTCCAATCTCAGTAAGGTTGATGAAGGAGAAAAACACAGCTTCCCTTACTATGGAAGAAGGGGAAAAGAAATACTCACTATGCTGTCTTCTCATGTCCTTGACTCTGATGTTTTACTCTTTGATTTCACATATACGAAGGCGTGTATTCAACAATAAAATTATAATTGCATGAGCATATAATTTTAATTTACTCAATCATTAATTTATTCATTTAGCATTTTTTACCATATAACATTTGAGCATTTTTATTAGTTGCCAGATAACCAAAGATGAATAAGTTACTGTCATTATCTTCAAGAAATTCAAAAAAATTGAAGGAAAAACATTTATAATTGCAGCTCTCATGGTACATTCTCTGTTAACACAGTGACTGTTCATCCTCATTGGTCCGGCTGCTCTGGTTATGCCGTTGTCCCCACATCCTGCCTGCTTAGCTCCCACTTTCACTCTGAAGTGTCCCATTTAGGTGACAGATTACTTATTTGACTTATGAACGAGCCATCCTAAAAAAAACCGTGGCATGGATGTGTATGTAAAAATGAAAATATTCCTTGTCTCCTCTAAATTTAAACTTCTTGGAGGCATAAGAAAATTCTGTTGAAATTATTAGACTATATTTGCTTATGTAGTTAATTTTGCTAATATTTTGAAACCTCAATCCAATTGTTTGGACAGAGATTCAGCTGTGGATAACTGGTATAATGTTTTAAAACCATCATAAAAATAAAGCTCTTAAAACTGGATGTTCACAGAAAGCCGTGGAAGAACCAATATTCACAAAGCAGTAAATGATTTGCAAAGCAATTAGGTTGCTGAAGTAATATTAAAATAATTTCTCATTTATTCTATTTAAAGTTCAAAAAGTATAAATGCTTATTGCTTTTAAATGGATACATTTCCACATCACAATTCACTCCTACAGCTTCTTTTGTTCCAAGAGGCAACCTACTCACTTTTCTGATTCCCTGGGAAATAATAAATGTACTGAGAACTGATTCTTGTAAAAGTTTCTGTGTCACCCATTTGTAATTCAGTGGAGAGCTGATTATGAAATAAAGACCCAAGCATGTGGGAATGACAGAAAATACAGGGTTGAAGGAAATGATGAGAGTGTAAGTTCATTCTCTTTTTAGAGTCCACATCATTTTAATCTTGCTAATTAGTTTTCCAAGATGACATCCTTGTCTCTTTCACATCACAAACTCAATTCTTAACCCCAGGTACCCAACACTTGTTGATCACTGACCTCAGTCCCTAGTATGTTCTTCTAAGTATTTAAGGAAAAGCCTCAGGGTTTGTTATTTCTTCCAATTTACTCTCAGGGCTGAAATACACCCAGGAGTCTCCCCATCTCTGGAAGAGATTTTGTGGTTACAGTTATGTCTTTCTTTTCATCATGAAACTAGTACTGTTTATAATCTTTATTTTCTATGGTTGCTATTCATAATAGAGTCTTTTATTCACTTTCATTCTTTAATTCACTAAGTATGTCCAAAAGTCTCCATGACTTCTGGGCACATGCTAACAATAACAGGAAATTCATTATTTGAACCACTATTTTTTAACCAAAGACCTGATAGGAAAGATGGCCTTTTGCTGGGCCCTCCAAAGTCAGAAGACTCAAGTCTTTTTGAACAAAAATGGAAAATCAAGGTTTTTTTCCAGTGTAAAGATTTTCAGAAACAAACTTTAATTATTAAGATATCTGTACTGTACTGTCAAAAACACCTTTTAAAGGCAGTTTTAAACAAATTCAACCTGATACAACGTAAGTCAAAAAAAGAAAACTAGCTACAAATACTAAGAAATTTAAAACTGAAATTATAGTGTGGTCTTCTTTGTCTATTAAAAAGGCCATTATAATTATATCACTCACAAAATATGTTCTTATTCAATTGCCCTTTGATCACAGGAAACTTAGTGACCAAATGAAAGAAAACAGAGAAAAAAAATTGGGGAATGAATCTCAGAGGTATTTTATTCTCAGGAAGCCAGATTCACATATTTTCACATACATACTACAAACAGCAACAATGAATCTGTCGTTGCTTCTTATGTTATAATGGAGGGGACACAGAGTTAGCTCAAGGAAGAGTGTTGAGAACACCTCTGAAAGCACCTCTTAGCAAATCTGTCCCCTCCTCAGGCTTGCGTCCTCATTATTCAAGGGAGGGCGTTGAATTAGAAACCTGCACATTCCTCCCAGCTCCTCACTTCTCTAATCCCCAACATACTTGTTTGTTAGTAAATTGTTTGTGTCTCAATGTAACGATTGCTTTTTTGTCAGTGTTTACTTTCAAGCATTAAATTTATCTCTCACAAACACACAAAGTTGTCAATGAAACTGAGAAGTTTCATTGTCACAAAAAAAGAACTTAAAAATTCTCTTTCAGGGACTTCCCTGGTGGCTCAGTGGTTAAAAATCCACCTGCCAATGCAGGGGACACGGGTTCAAGCCCTGGTCAGGAAATATCCCACATGCCACGGAGCAACTAAGGCCATGTGCCACAACTACTGAGCCTGCGCTCTACAGCCCACGTGCCACAACTACTGAGCCCATATGCCACAACTGCTGAAGCCCACACACCTAGAACCCATGCTCCACTGCAAGAGAAGCCACTGCAATAAGAAGCCCACGCACCGCAACAAAGAGTAGCCCCCGCTTCCTGCAACTAGAGAAAGCCCACGCACAGCAACGAAGACCCAATGCAGCCAAAAATAAATTTATTTTTTAAAAAATTATCTTTCAAAAATCCATCTTCCTATTACATGTGGATGCTTTACTCAGAGATGCCACCTGAGCACTGGGTGTCTGTCTTAGTCTGCTCAGGTTGCTGACCGAAATACCATAGGCTGGGTGGCTTAAACAATAGACATTTGTTTTCTCACAATTCTGGAGGCAAGAAGTCTGAGATCAGGGTGCCAACATGGTCAGATTCTGGTGAAGTGTTTCCTCCTGGCTTTCAGATGGCCACCCTCTCACTGTGTCCTTACATGGTGGAGAGAGGAAGCCCAGCTCTGGTGTCTCTTTCTTTTTTTATGAGGATGCTAATACCATCATGGGGGCTCCAAACTCATTATGTTATTTAAACCAGCAGTCCCCAACCCTTTTGGCACCAGGGACCGGTTTCACGGAAGACAATTTTTCCACAGACCGAGGCCGGTGGCGAGGGGATGGTTCAGAGAGTAATGCAAGCTATGGGGAGAGGCAGATGAAGCTCTACTCACTCGCCTGCCACTCACCTCCTGCTGTGCAGCCCAGTTCCTAAGAGGCTGGGGACAGCCCTGGGGTTGAGGATCCCTGATTTAAACCTAATTACAGGTTTCCCCACTACAGAAAAGTAGAGCATTTCTATGAAACCTTTCTTAAACCAAAATGGCATAAAGCAAAGAAGCGATTACCTTAGGGCACATCTTGCTAATGGATGCACAAAATAAATCGAGATAAAACACAGATGCTCACAGGCACAATTTAGAGCTATGGGGCTTGATGCTGAGATGCTGAGTGTAGTTCCTGGGGAAGGAGCTTGGCAGTGCCATTCCACTGCTCTGGGAGCCTCTATAATGGTTGCAAAACCAATACTGAAAATTATCTTCACTTTTTGCTTTTTTAATAAAAGCAAAAATCTTCTTCCGATTTCCTTCAGTTAGTGAAAACAGGTACTAATATAGGTCTTTTTTAAGCGAAGTTCTGCAAATCAAACTTTTGAAAAGCCATGGATACCTATACTTCCCATAGCCACCCACACCCCTAATGTCATCATACTAGGGATTAGGACATCAGTGTATGAATTGGGGGTGGGCGCACAAATATTTGGTCCCTAGCAGTATCTCTTTTCACATACCAGGTCAGCAGATTATCCTGTGCTTCACACTCCAGTGTTCAGCATCACATAGTCTGGCCCTTGGTGGTTCCTCAGAGATACTGCAGGTTCGGTTGCAGACCACTGCAATAAAGCAAATATTGCAATGAAGCTAATCACATGAATTTTTTGGTTTCCCAGTGCCTATAAAAGTTATGTTTAGGTCTTCCCTGGTGGCGCAGTGGTTGGGAGTCCGCCTGCCAATACAGGAAACACGGGTTCCTGCCCCGGTCCAGGAGGATCCCACATGCCGGGAGCGGCTGGGCCCGTGAGCCATGGCCGCTCAGCCCGCGCATCCGGAGCCTGTGCTCCGCAACAGTGAGAGGCCCGCATACCGCAAAAAAAAAAAAAAAAAAAAGTTATGTTTACACTATAGTGTAGTCTTTTAAGCGTGCAATAGCACTATGTCTAAAAAAAAAGTACATACCTTCATTTAAAAATATTTTATAGCTAAAAAAATGCCAAAACTATTACAATAGCAATATAAAAGATCACAGATCACCGTAACAGATATAATAGTAATGTAAACGTGAAATATCGCGAGAATTACCAAAACGCGACAGAGGCGCGAAGTGAGCAGGTGCTGTTGGGAAAATGGTGCCGAGAGACTGCTCCGCGCAGCGTTACCACAGACATTCAATTTGTTAAAAAAACGATGCTATATCTGCAAAGCACAATAAGGCGACGCGCAGTAAAATGAGGTACGCCTGTATTTATCTCTTCAATTATAACCTCTTTAAGGTAGAGACAGGTTTTTCTTTTTTCCTTACTCCTATAGTGACTAGTATTCAGGCACTCAGTAAATATTGATTGATTGATTGATAGACCCTTTGTAGTGCTGAGTGAAAGGTTTTACCAAAAGGAAAAATGTAAAATAAAGTTAATACGTTTGAATTTGTAAAGGCTGTGTACTTAGCACTCTGCTGTAATACCCATTAAAACCATCAGTATGTTAAAACACAATTTAATTTTTCGATAGTCAGTCTTTGTGTTTCTTCTGAATAGGGAACCCTCTAGCAAATGGCATAGTTTTGTTTAAGACACACGCCTTCCCTGCCAGTTGCAGCCCAGGGATGCTTTTCCCAGTGAAGCCTGACCCAGCAAACCGTTAGGGGAGTACAACTGTGTCCTAGGAGACGAATGCTGAAGATTTCTGGGGACAGGCCAAGTCTAACAGCGGGTAAAGCATTCCTAAGGATTAATAGCCATTCGTTCAAGACAGTTAAGGAATTCCTATGCAGGAATATGAATTAATTTAATAGTGTTTGGAGAAAGTTATAGAAAACTAAACATTGAATGAAAACGTAAATATTTCTGCAAAATTTCCATCTTCTCATTACCTCTCTCATTTCCCTCTCCCAAGAAAATGAACAATCGCTCCCTTCACTTGATATATGTGTCTGTCTTACGTACATGTAAGTCTGTAGTGAGAACAACCTTAGTTTCTTCTGGAAGAAGACTCGGATTCCTAAGGTGAAGGACACTGCTCCCAGCCTCTCAACCTTTCCCTGGGAAAGTTAAAAATAAGTCCCACTGAAAAAATAAGTTGGCACGTGTTATTTGAGAAAATTGCTTTATTCCAGGAACTGTCTCATGTAGCAGAAATTTATTTACCATCTGTGTGGACTTTAAAATTTTTCCATCTTAACTGATACACAACTGAAATAGAAACAGACTTTCCGTGCATAGGTTTTCCAGAGGCCTCAATTTTTTTTTTTTTTTTTTTTTTTTTTTT
>NW_006796005.1:385201-391068 GCF_000442215.2 Lipotes vexillifer | reverse complement strand
CACGAACCCGTGTGCCCTGCATCGGCAGGCGGACTCTCAACCACTGCGCCACCAGGGAAGCCCCCAGGCCTCAATTTTTTAAAGGGTGTCAGCTAAGAAACTTTGGGGACTTTTGTGGTCCCCGAGTGAGAGAGTTCCATGACTGCCCCTCAGCCCTGAGATCTTCTGGGGAAAGGCCCCAAGCGGCCCCAAGCTGATGTCACCCAGAGAAGTGGGTGAGAGTGGAAGGGGTAAGGGAATCCGCCAGGAGCATTCCAGGGACTTTACTGAAAGGCATTCTTTATACTAAATGGCCATTGGAATAGTCACCTAGCACTTTATGCTCAAATAATAAAATAAAATAAAAATAAAAGTCCCTTGTGCAATAAATTACTTTTTTTCTGAATCACTTTTAAGTGATGTAGTCAAGACAAATGTGCTTTCCTCTTTTTCAGCTGTATCAAAGGATTATTTTATTCAAATGTCATATTAAATTCTTCCACAAGAGGAAGTAACTTTGTTCACTAAGGGAAAAAAAGTGAGGTTGGATGGGTGGCTGAACACAAGTGGATTTATTGTTAGGCAGTGCTTTATATAAACAACAGAAAAATCAAGGGAAATCCAATTGCCACTTTTTATACAAAATAAGCTGCCCTGTCTGGATGTTCTACAATATTGAGCTATTATACCACTATTCTGGTGAATAGAAACTAGAGTTGCTTATATATTTAATTTTCTTCAAAAATTATACTTTTCCTTCAGGAAAACTCAAGAGCTTTAGACTGTTTAGATGTCTGTATAGATCTTAGCAAAGCAATATCACTTCTCTAGACATGCAACTTCAACAACTAAAGTTGTTTAGAAGGTCAAAATCATGCCAAATTAGGTAGGTTACATATTTCAGTAATATCTATCAATCATTTCTTATTGAAATAGTTCATGTTAATCTAACCTCCAAATACAAATTTCAATAAAACTTTCAGGATATGGAAAATCACACTGCCTATATATACTTTACCTTTGCAAATACCTGTAATTCCTATTATTTGAGCATTAACTATGTGCTAGCACCAGATCCAGACTCTTTATGTGCATTACCTCATTTAATCATCACAACAACTTACAAATTAGGTAGAAAGTGGTAGATGAAAAAACTGAGGAGTTGGGCTTCCCTGGTTGTGGTCAAGGGTCCGCCTGCCGATGCAGGGGACGCGGGTTCGTGCCCTGGTCCGGGAGGATCCCATGTGCCGCGGAGCGGCTGGGCCCGTGAGCCATGGCCACTGAGCCTGCACATCTGAAGCCTGTGCTCCGCAACGGGAGAGGCCACAACAGTGAGAGGCCCGCGTACTGTAAAAAAAAAACAAAACTGAGGAGTTGACAAATAAGGAACATACTTCTGGGTCACAGAGCAATTAGGTGTCAGAGCTATTATTCAGAGCTCAGTGAGTTAGGGCTCCAAAGCCCATTATTCTAGCCATGGTATGGGCTGTAGGACCAGGCATTAATGTGAAAACCCAATTCTAATGGAATACATATGATTTTTTAGAAAAACAATATTAATCTCATTTTTTAAGGCTCTATTTAAAATATAAATGACTCCCAGAACTTCCAAGACTTGTTTATTTACAAAATCGAAAAGAAAGGAACTTTTTTACTCTTTGACCTATTCATTGGAAAATGGGCCAATGGAAATCTAAAAGTCAGTGCTATTCTTCAGACTATGATCACTGTCCAGTATTTTCACACTCCTAGAAAGCAGTGTTGCTGCACAAAATTAATAAAAGATAGAAAGTATAAGAGACTCGATTCCGGAAAAATTTAAATATCCAGCTTGATTCTTGGATCTCACCACATATTAGATGGTGACGCTGAGGAAGTTATTTAATCTGTTAGTTGTATCTGTCCGTAGGGTTGAAGTAACAATGAGACCTAAGTATGGAAAATTATTATCACAAAATCTGTCACAAAGGAGACAAATAAATGAATTCCTATGCAAGAGTATGCATTAATTTCATACTGTTTAGAGTAACTTGATGATAATGATCTGACTCCAGGGAACTGATATTGGCAAGGGTTGGTGGTACTATAGGAAAATATGAGAAGTAGTACACGTGACTGAATTCCACGTATTCTTTAAAAACAACAGTTGCTTCTACAAGAACAGAAACCTTGATCACATCCTGGTTCTGCCTCCCCTCAGTATTAGTGTGTTACTGCTTTGCACAATTATTTTTGTATGTTTTAATAGTTTTAAGATAAAAAAGAGTATGGAATTGAATTAAAAAGCAAAATCAGGAGTCTTATAAAAGAAGAAAAGCTGAAAGATACTGAGGCAGGTGTATTAAAGAGTAAAAAAAGAATAATATAAACTCAATAAAAGTAAAGAAAGGAAATAAGACAAAAACAAAAATTAAGGAAAAAAGCAAATATAAAATTGGAAGAATCGACAACAAAAAGTTGATTATTTGGAAAACTGAAAAATAAATATACCAAAACTTCTATCAAATCAAGAAAGAAAGAGAGAATTCACAAATAGTATTAGAAAGTAGAATATAATGATTGATAAAGATTAATTAGAAAATACAATGTAAAACTTTAGGTCAATAAACTTGAAAAATTAGATAAAATAGACAAATAGAAAATATAACAACTAAACTTAACCAAGAAAAAATATAATCTTATAACACTTTAAAAAATAAAACGGGGCTTCCCTGGTGGCGCAGTGGTTGAGAGTCCGCCTGCCGATGCAGGGGACACGGGTTCGTGCCCCGGTCCGGGAAGATCCCGCATGACGCGGAGCGGTTGGGCCCGTGAGCCATGGCTGCTGTGCCTGCGCATCCGGAGCCTGTGCTCCGCAACGGGAGAGGCCACAACAGTGAGAGGCCCGCGTACCGCAAAAAAATAAAAAATAAAAAAAAAATAAAACGTCTTTAAAATTCTTCTACAAAGGAAACACCAGACCCAGATGGTTTTACAAGCAATTTCTAGTCACTCTGAAAAAACAAATCATTTCAACCTCTTGTAAACTCTTCCAAGGAATAGGAAAGAATGAATCTCACTCATGAACGCAGATGCAAAACCTGAACAAATTATTAGCACACAGACTACAACAGTATAAAACAAGATAAAACATCTTAACCAAATTGGGTTCATCCCAGAAATAAAGGGTGTTTTAACATTGGAAAATCTCTGTATGTTAAATGACATAAATATTTCTTTATGGGTTAAAAGGAGGAAAAAAATGTATGATCATCTCAAGAGATGCAGAGAAAGTATTTGGCAAAATCCAACATCCATTTATGGTTTGGTTTCTTTAATTAAGAAGATAATTACACCCTAGAACTGTCTTAAACTAACAAGGTGTCATTTTTTTTTTTTTTTAAAGCCTACAGCAAACAGTATTTCTAATGCGGACACACTTTCATGGCCTGTCTTCAATTTTATTCTGGAGATCAGTACCAATGGGGGAAGAATCAGATTTTTTGCAGATGATATCATTGTCTACTCAGAAATCCCCTCAAAAACAATCAGATTATTAAAAAGAATAAGAGTTTAGGAAACCCACAAAAATTTAGAAAATGTATATTTTAAAATTTGCCATTTATGAAAGCAACAAGAAGTATGTTACAAAGAAGTAAATCTAAGGGTTGTACCTTTTTATGTTATGCTTTATACAGGAAATTACAAAACTTGATTGAAATATTTTAAAGATGATCTAAATAAGTAGAGGGATGCATCATACTCACAAAGGGAAAGACTCAATATTGTAAAGATATCAGTGTTTCCAAAATTTGTCCATTGTTTCTATGAAATTAAAGTCAAAGTTTCAAGAGTTTTTCAAGAAGCTCTACAAACTGATTCCAAAATGTATATGGAAAAGCACTGGACAGAGTATAGCCAAGAGATTACTGAAGAAGCAGCCCAAGGTGAGAGAACTGACCCACCAAATGTCAAAAAATTTTAAAGGTATTGAATTAACATAATGTAATACTTATGAAGGAATAGACAAATTAACTAGTGGAACTGAAGAGAAAGTCCAGAAGAACCCCATGTAGATAGAAATTTAATATAGGGTAGAGGTGTTTTTGAAAGTAAGGGGGATGATACCTGGAAAATTGATTATCTATATAGGGAAGGGTAAAATTAAATCCATCTCTCTCTCTCTCACGCACACACACACACACACACACACACACAATTATGGATGGATTAATGATTTAAATGTGAAAAGAAAACTTGAAATATTTAAAAAGCATAAATAGATAAACTTGTGACTTTGAGGTACTATAGTAAGTAGTTAATAAATGATATAGAGCGAACACTAAGTACATAAGAAAAGATGGCGATATTTAATATATTAAAATTTAGAAATTCTGTTTACCAAAACAAAGTATAAAGGAAGCATCTTAAAGTGCTTTCAAATCAGATAAATGACAATTAAAATCAAAATGATGTACCACTTTACCATCTCTAGATTGGCATTAATTACAAAGTCTAACATACCATGTGTCAAGAGTCGACTAGGCACAATGGAAACCCCTATACATTCTGGGTATCAATATAATTGATATAATAAATTTAGAGAAAAATTTGGCATTATATCTTAAAGTTAAATATTCACATACTCTAGAAATAACCAATATTACTCCTAGATATATATCCTTAGATCAATATTGAATTTGTCCTCCAAGAAATGTGCACAAGAATGTGCATTGCATTAATGTTCGTAATAGCAGAAAGCTAGAAAAATTCAAATATTCATTGATAAGAAAATAAATACATTGTGGTATATCAACACAATGGCATATTATGCAGATGTAAAGTAAATTAAGCACCTCAACCCACAACACTGGGTGTTTGTAAAATAATGTTGTACAGAGTGAGGAAGGCAAGTTTCAGAAAACTACGTAAAGTTCAATACATTTATAGAGCTCAAAAAAAAGCTTATATCTTATTTAGGCATACATATACATGCAAGTTAAAACATATTGTTTAAAAAGCAAGGGAATGAAAAGAGCAAAAAACTTAAGAGTGGAGGGAGGCAAGGAAAAGATAGAAGAGGAGCATATAAGTGGATTTAAATCATTGGTAATGTTCTAGTTCTAGAGTGAGATGGTGGGTTCAGAGGGAATTTTTGTAATATGATGCTTTTTAATTTACATATATGGGATATGTTTCATATACAAATTTATATATTAATGTACAATATGGAGAAATGCTTAAATGTGATAACAAATGTGAATGTGCTTTAACCATACAGATTTAGAGGGATTTTTATTGCCACATTTTAAATCCTTGTGTTTGAGATCTATTTTCCCTAGTTGAGTTGTAAACTTCCCAAAGGCAAAGATTATGACTTTAATTCTAAGTAACATTTGGTAAATGTGATGCATGAGTGCCTTAAGTTGGTGAAGAAGAAAGAATGTCTACTGTTGCCTTTGGTTTGTCTGTGTTGCTGTTTTGCTTGTGTGAGTCTGTATGATATTGGACCCCATGTGCTTGGTCACAACACACCTAGCTCTCCAGACTAACATGATAAAGGTCTCTCTTCCTAAGGTGCTCAGGGCTTTAAGGAAGCTTTATTCTGTGTCCTCTGGCACCAACACTATAAATTGCCCCAAGGCCTCAGCCCACATCAATGAAGCTGAGTTTTTGCTCACTTTTAGCCTTCAGCTTGAGTCTTTCTTGACTCTGGAGAAAAACTTTTCACTGTGTTCAAATTTAATCTTTTTCTCCTTCATTGTAGTTCGTCTCTCTGATTTATTTCATCCCTTGGACTGCAGAGAAGGAAGCATTTTAGCTGTCATTTTCTCCTTCTAGCTCTTCTGAGCTCTTTCATGTCCCCACAAATAGAACTGCCACTCTAGTCCCAGATGGCCCTCTTTCCC
>NW_006796005.1:381218-384790 GCF_000442215.2 Lipotes vexillifer | reverse complement strand
GGGCCCAGCCGCTCCGCGGCATGTGGGATCTTCCCAGACCGGGGCATGACCCCGTGTCCCCTGCATCGGCATGCGGACTCTCAACCACTGCACCACCAGGGAAGCCCAGTCTTTTATTTCTTGAATAGATCTGAAGAAAGTAATTCATGTCCTATGAGGTCTTATTTTTAAACATTCTCTTTCCATGATTCCTCTCTCTTACCTTATAGCTAAGAGGTCAGAATCACCCCCAAGCAGTTATTCTTCTTTGCAACTAATAGAATCTGAAACTGTGGTCCTAATCAAGGCCCAAATTCCAGTGATCATTTTCCCACAGAATGGCAAACCTAATATATGTTCAGTCACACCAAGTTATCATGCTAGATAACAGTCTTTTGTGAAGTTCCTTGAATGTTGGCAACCAGATAAAAAACATCACCCGAACTCCTTTGCTTGCTTTTCTAAGAATGTATAAGAGGCTATCTTGGGTAGTTGAGATATTTCAATTCAGAACTGCCAGATGTATGTTATCTGTAATGACAAAGAAGGAGGCCATTAACTTCTGGTTTATTTTTATTCTTTGCACGAATGATACCTATGCATCATAATGATCAACAATAAAGCCATAGGGTTATGGGAGCTCCAGAAGCAGCTAATAAAACATGTTCAATGCTCTTCTCTAAAGACTCTGGGTAGAGCATGAGCTTCAACACCTTGTCAAGTTCTTTGATTACAGCCCTGTTCATTTCTTCTGCTTTAAAGGGGTATTATATCAAGATGTAAAGAACAGATACATCTGCAATAAGAACAAGAATGGCAAAGGTATTTTCTTCGTCTTGTTCAGGATGGATTGCCATCTGAGTTGTAAAAGAAAGGTTCCCAGGTGGACTCAGGGTTTCTCAATTATTCTTGGCATATGTGGTATATGTTACTATAGACTACAGGATGAAATGACAGCTGAAGAATTGGTAGATCTTTAATTAAAATTATCTTGAATAGATTTGGATAGAATTTGTATATTTCTAAGTTGAAAATATATTTGCTGAATGATAAGGCCTGTGTAGCCCATGGCTTTGCAGTTGTAGATCTGTGCCCTCCTATGAAAGGGCTGGAGTGGAAGGACACTAAGAATCTCATTCTGCCCCATCTGACCCTGTGATATGGCTTTCCCTTTTCCCCCTGGTAGTGCAGATATGGAGCAGGGTGGTAAAAGAAGAACAATGCTACAATAGAACTTTCTCTCCACTGTTGCTAAGATAAAAAGTGCTAAATGTTAGCAGAGATAAATGCCCCACTACAGTTGTTGCTGCCAGACATGCAGAAGCATCACCCAGTATGTCTCAGGCAGCAGCCTTGCACACCATGCCTATTGACTTGTATATAAATCAGAAGATACCATGGGGTGACAAAAGAGCACTTGTGTCAGAGGGACGAGGTGAGGCTCGTCCCAGCTCTACCACTGACTAGCTCTGTGATCTTGGGTAAGTCAGTGAACTTGCTCCTTAAACTGCAGAAAAAAGGAGACTGAATATAACATTTTGCACGGTGTTAAGCAGGGTTGGGGGAAATGCCCTCTTTAAAGGACCATGTGTAGTTTGAAATCAGTACTAAATATAATTTTATATTTGAATAAGGGACAAACAACTATTGTTTTTTCATTTATTATCATTAAAAACTATAGGAGATAAATGCTACAAAAATCTGGCCTGATGGAGAGTGACAGGATACATAGCGTTTACCACCCGAAGGCAGAAGCATGCCATGGGCAGGGCAGGGGTTGAAGCAGAAGGGCAGGGAGAGGCTGAAGATGTGAATGTTTGTTAAAGAGGTAGAGGGAGATGACTGTACATGTATTTAAATGTTGAGAAATACTGTGTGGACCCAAGTGCTGGATCTTCACATAAAGAGATGGTGAAATGATCCCGAGACACATTGACATGGGAAACTAATTCACTGGCATGGTAGTTTCCACCATCGCCTTGTTTCTACACATATTTTTATAGCCGTAGGAACCTGTTTTTCCCTCACACTGTGAAGCATGAACCACCATAGTTCCGCAGAAGAAAGGAATCTGTCTTTAGTATTAGCCCTCACAGCAGTAGTGTTTGCTGTATCGTTATGATTCCGAGGTATGCCTGGCCTTAGTCTCAGACGTTTACTCCTCACTAGTAGTGATCATTTTTACCCTTTGAATAGCAGAAATGTGCCAGCAGGAAACACAGGAGGAAAGTATCTCCTTGTCCCCCTAAATTTGATCCACATCAGCACTTCTCCAAGTGTCTCCTAACCCATACTGTGTCCCATCTCAGAACCTTACACTCCCACAGCTGTACTCTCTTACCATTAGACTGACACTCGTGACCTTGAGCTGTCAATGTTTATTAACTTTGTCCCTACCCTAGGAGATTAGATCCTCAAGGTAAAGACCATTTTTTATTTGCCTTTGTAACGCCAGCCCATAATGAGGTCTAAGTAACTGTCATGATGACTAAATGAATAGCTGCATAGAACATTTACTGTGAGCTTGAGGAAAATCATTATGGAAATCTATTAATTAGACAACCAACATTAGTTGAGCTTTTATCATGAACTAGGAAGGCACTTCACAAGGAGCTATGAGAGTTAAAAATTTGCTAAGAGAAGAAACAACCCTTTAAATGCTGCGAGGCAATTAGACAGATAGACCTGTTCAGATGTAAATGAGTACAGAGCAACATACTTTTAAAATCTGCAAAGGACACAGGCAGTACTTCTCAGGGTAGGGCAACCTCACTGGCTGTTGGGATTCATTTGTTCATGTGCTCGACAATCTTTATTAAGTGCTCAATACCTTACAAGCACTGCCCTAGGTGCTAATCCTTCAGCAGTGAGCAGAATCATCTGGGGAAATTTCAGAGGGAGGAAGTCATTTCAGTTTCATGGAAAGATGGGTTGGTTCAGGAATAGGCAGAGTGGAATCAGGATGGCATTCCAGGCACATGTTGGGTGAATGGAGGGGGTGTTCCCCAGGCAGTCCTCCTACTCATAAACTTATAAAAAGAGCTGTGCATAAAAATCTTTTTATAGAGGATGTTCTGTGGCATTTGTATCTTTCTACCTTTATTATGCTTATTCACAGGAAGCAGTTTTTTCATAACATTTCCCTTTTCTGAAAATCAAAGAAGCCACTCTTTAGACCGGATGGGAAAGGGAAATCATAACAGCAAGCTTTCAGAAACTTCTCTGTGCTACAAAAGTGGGTCCAACAGTACTAGCATAGGGCGCACTGATGCCAGGGAGTCCAGGGCCTGTGGACCAGAGGGCTTGTCACTGTGCACCCCCAGCTCCAACCCCCGCCCCTGTCAGGAAGACACAGTGCAGTTTCAATGAACAAAGAGATAATACTTGTTTCTCTAAGAGCCTAGTAATTAGTCTCAATGGAGTTGCTTGGTGATTTTACAGCTATGGGGAAGGAGGAGGAAAAAAAATTTAGAACTCATTTATTGACACAATTATCTGAAAAATAAAATCAGGAAGAAGTCTACGATCAGGAATCCTTTTGAAAAGACCACTTTCTGAGATTGGGAAAGATCCAGATGAGATCACCACCCTCA
>NW_006796005.1:305377-381208 GCF_000442215.2 Lipotes vexillifer | reverse complement strand
CAGATGAGGTCCCCACCCTCAACCTCCTGGCCCGGGGAAAGAGTTAAAAAAAAAAGAAAAAGAAACAGAATGAAAGAGGAGGGAAAGAAAGAAATCTGAAAAACATACAGCTTCACAGAACTTAGAAATCCTCCAGAGATCAAGGAAAAAAAAGAACTTTGAAGAGAACTGCTTTAAAGAACTTTTAGAAGATGTGCTACATTTAGAAAATCAAACTACAGTTTGGTTGGTTTAAAAATTATATTTTATTAGGAAAGAATTCTTATTCAGTAGCTGGACACAAGAAATATATTGATCTGTGCTATTGGAACTGCATTGAAGGCATTACATTTTTAGGTGGTTAGTGAGTTGGATTTTATTCTATAAAAGAATATATTCTTATGTCATATGAGGATTTATCTTTAATATCCTAGTTTACGAAATTGGTTACAAACTTAATAATATGTAAATGGGGGGGCTTTACCAAAAGTAATAAGCAAATATTTTTTTCTAAGTGAAGGAAAACTATGGGCTTGTTTTTTTAGTGTTCATCATAAATGACAGGGGTAGGAGAGTGGTGGAAATGTCACCAAATCTGGTTTGAGGGGGAAGAAAATTGCAATTATAGATTGAACCCATATTTCAAAAGGTCATTTGAAGTACTTTCAACTACTGACTTACGATGTGTCAGCAACATCTGTGATTTCAAAATTGTAATAGTGACTTAATATCAGATCACTGTTTTCGTATGCTGTACAGTGCGAGCTCTGTGGTAACAGAGAACAAAGTATTATTTCGGAGTTTTCTCAAATGTCAACTTAGCATTTCAAATAGCAAGGGAATTCTTTAACTGGTTCACCCCATGTTAGAACATTTTATTGACTATATCTTATCAAGGCTCCAAGAATATCAAAACTTCAATTAGTAGAAATAGCAGTGGGCTGAGAGTTAAGAGTTCTGTGTTTTACTTCTTACCCAGTTTGGGAAAGTGGGAAAGTCACTTTATCTTTCTGAACCTCCTGTCCCTTATCAGAAATGCAAAAGAGTGAGACTAGATGATGGTTAAGGTTTCTTCCAACTCCAAAATTATGGATCTTGCCAAAATGCCTCCATTGAAGTTGTGCATCTAATAATAAATTTATAGCACTCAAATTTTGAATAAAATTAATTTTTTAACTCTGTTAATATTTGATTGTTTTATATTCATATATGACTTAAACTTTGTATTCTGTAGTTTCTAGAAGCTTCCTATTTTCTTTTTGAAAGGAAGAAGACTTTGCACTAGCCCTTTCCCAGCATTTAGAGGTTTTTTCTAGTGCCCACTGATACCTTGAGATTTGCACTGAGGCTCAAAATTCTCTTTATTATCCAATGTTGTGGTCTGTGTTGGTTCTTCTTGAACCTATTCTATATTTTAGTAAAGTATTTTGGAGAGGATGATAAATAATGATAATTTGGAGAAATGACAAATAATTCCTCTTTTCAACTATTCTCATACTCTACCATAATACAGAGGTAAAAAGTAAAGGTTTAATTACTTCTTGGCAGGGTAAAAGCATGAGTGTGACTAAATCTCATCATTAAACTAAACCACCAGATTCCCAGGGAGAGTTTGTGTGAACTTTGTTTTTACTTTCATAGTCTCACTTAGCATTATTTGTTTATACATTGGTTTCCTCTAGAAAACTGCTCATATTTTATTCTTAGTATCCTTAGAATATCCTATAATATCAAGTTATTTAATTAAATCACTTGTTCTTGCCTTGCTCTCTTAAAAATAAATAACTATAATGCAAGTTTTCTGTTTTTTCCCTCATGACTGATATACTTATTAAATAATTTTCTACTTCATTTTATACATTTTGTAAGACACATCTTACTTTTAGCCTCATTTCTCCCGATTTAATGTCTAAGAAACTTCCAGTCATTATTATAATAATATAATAGGACAGGAGTATATTTTCTAATATACCATAATTTTTGTTTGACAGGAGAGTATTTTAAATAATTCAACAAAATAGACATAGAAATGGTGGTTTTTAAAATATTTTGTCTTCATTCTTTTATTTAGTAAACATTTGTCGAACAACATGAGCCCAGTGGTAGATTCAGGAAAGGAGTTCACAATACTCTGAGAAAGAGAGACACATTTTTATTATTTTCTTCCAGTTTTATTGAGCTATAATTGACATACAGCACTGTAAGTTTAAGTTGTACAGCATAATGATTTGATTTACATACATCATGAAGCAATTTTCACAAGTTTAGTGATCATCCATCATCTCATATAGTCACAAAATTAAAGAAATAGAAAAAAAGTGTTTTTTTCCTTGCGATGAGAACTTTTAGGATTTAGGCTTTTAACAACTTTCATATATAACATAAAGTAGTGTTAATTATTTATCAGGTTTAACATTATACCCCTAGTACTTATTTATCTTATAACTGGTAGTTTGTACCTTTGACCACCTTCATCCAATCCCCCCTCCTCTAACCTCCCACTTCTGGTAACTACAAATCTGATTTCTTTCTCCATAGGTTGGTTTGTTTGTCTGTTTGTTTTTGAGGTATAATTGGCCTACCACACTATATTAGTTACTGTTACACAACACAGTGATTTTATATTTCTGTACATTTCAAACTTATCACCACAGTAAGTCTAGTTACGATATGTCATCATACAAAGATATTACATAGTTATTGACTATATCCCCCACTCTATACTTTCATACTCATAATTCATTTATTTTGCAGAGAAACTCATTTTAAAATGCTAAATACAAACAGAGTCATGCACAGAAATAGAAATGTATCAAGAACAAAGACTTTAAATCCAATTTTTAATTGAATACAGATAACCTAGTCCACAATTAAGGTTGTATTCTAAAAATGGACAGTGTTTTCAATTATGGCAACTACAAAATAAACAATGCCGCCATTCAAATCCATTGATAGCATAGCAGATTTAATTATGTCATTGTGAGCTGATTTTCTGCAGCTTGATATACAGCCAGAATAGTCTGTGCAGACGCTCATAACAGTGCTGTAGTACGAGCTCAATCAACGTTAGTAGAATCTATTTGGAGCTGATTCCAGCTTTCAAACTTCAGGGCCACAAAGGCCATCTTACTTGGGGGATCTACTACCTGTCAAGTCCCATATAAAAGAAAAGGAAGCACATAATTCCTGCTTTCGAGGGCAACATAGGCAAGATGACTTTCACATGTGAAACTATTGGCCTACAAGTACTAGACTGTACAATTCTGGATTTGAAAGCAAAAATAATTGAGAAGAGAGGGGGCAATGTGAACAGAAATAGTAGAGGAATGCAACATAAAGGAACCACCTGTAGATGGAAAAGCCAAAAATTTTATAAACCACATAGTGATGTCACAAAATGCTTCTAAAACTTCATTTTGCTTGAGCTATTTACTGTTTAATTGCTCTACATATTTACTTGATAGCATTGAAAGATTCAGTAAATGTCTTGAGTGTTACTGGAAATGTTATGGCTGCTACATTAGGAATATCTCTGAATTCTTTATGGAAGAAGCTTGCCAGAAAGTATACACACAGAGTAAAAGAACCCTGGACTTAACTTTAAGAATTAGGTCAGATCACTTCTCTGCAGCATCAGTTTCCTTACCAGGGCACAAAGGAGAAGCTACCTACCTTTATAGGCCTCACTGGCCTGCTGAGATGTTAAGTGACACTATGTAACCTTGAAGACAGGTGAACTGGTTATCACATTTCAGGGGGTCACAACCCACTGGAAGCAGTGAATCTTGAAATAAAATTTTGATTAAAAATCAACTAGAAAAATTGCTGCAAAATATGTTATCCCAGGCCCATCCCCCAGAGATTATGGCTTCAGTATGTCTGTAGAGGGCCCAGGAATACACAGTTTTTATAAGCACCACCCCCCAACCTTGGTTATAGCACTGTGGATGGTAAGGAGACCATACTTTTTGTAAACACTGTCTTTGAGTATGTGGCAAAGGCTATAGTTTATCTTACCAGAAAAACAAGTACTATACATAATACAAATTAGCCTAAAAATATACAGGTTCAGAGACTCCTGAAACTGTTAGAGATCCATGAACCCCAGATTAAGAACCTCTAATTTAAGATTTTACTTTTACAGAAAACTCTGTTGCATGAAATCTGCAGAAGAATTGATATTTTTCCTTTTTTGGACACAAAGCTCTTTTTCTCTTTTTAATTGTTGCCATTTCATGCTGGAGAGGGTGTGGAGAAAAGGGAACCCTCATGCACTGTTGGTGGGAATGTAAATTGATACAGCCACTGTGGAGAACAGTATGGAGTTGCCTTAAAAAACTGAAAATAGAACTGCCATATGACCTAGCAATTCCACTACTGGGCATATACCCTGAGAAACCATAATTCAAAAAGAGTCATGTACCACTATGTTCACTGCAGCACTATTTACAATAGCCAGGACATGGGAGCAACCTAAGTGTCCATCAACAGATGAATGGATAAAGAAGATGTGGCACATGTATATAATGGAATATTACTCAGCCATAAAAAGAAACAAAACTGGGATTTTTGTAGTGAGGTGGATGGACCTAGAATCCATCATACAGAGTGAAGTAAGTTGGAAAGAGAAAAACAAATACTGTATCCTAATGCATATATATGGGATTTTAAAAAGCAGTACTGATGAACCTAGTGGCAGGACAGGAATAAAGACGCAGATGTAGAGAACGGACTTGAGGGCACGGGGTGGGGGAAGGGGAAGCTGGGATGAAGTGAGAGAGTAGCATTGACATATTATGGGGAAGGATGCATACCTCTGTGACTGTATTAAAAGTCATGAAAATGTACACTTTTAAACGGCCAAGAAAAAAATAATTGTCATTTCACCTTAATTGTCATTTCAATCAATTTGCATCTTTAAAACTTTTGGAAATGAAGGAAAATAGATGATGAAATTCAACCAGAAAGCTTCAAAATTTCTGTTAATTTGGTTAATTTATTCATTTGCTCATTCATTAATTCAATAAGTGCTGTCTTTCAAACAATGTTCTAAAGGGTTAGGATACAAAAAATAGACATAATAGCTACAAAACAGACAAGAATCCATACCCTCAAGAAGATTACATTGCAGCGAGAGAGATATAATATAAAAGGTATCAATATATAAGTAAAATACAGAGGAAGATATATAGTGATATGTGATAATAAAGCATGAAAAAAGATAGGAGATGCAATTTTAGACAGGGTGGCAAGAGAATGCCCTGTTGAGAAGGTGACATTGGAGTAAAGACCTAAAGCAGATGAGGGGGTGAGCCAGCTTTGCAGGTGGGGGTGAGCGTCAGGGAGCTATAGTGCCCACAGTTACAGGCAGCAGGAAGGGCTTGAAATAGGAGCTGGGCAGGCAGGTGTGGCTGGAGCAGAGTGAGATGGATGCAATCTGGAGGAGAAGAGGTCCAAGAAGTGAGGATATTTGAGGACTTTTGGCCCTTACCCCGAATGTCATGTGAAGCTTTGGAGGGTTTCCTAGGAGAGGAGTAACATGATCTGATGCACACATTTTAACAGGCCAGACAAGTAGTTTTCTCTGTGGCAACACATGTACAATGTATACATCTGAACATATATGATTCTGGTATTACAACATTCCATCTCCTGACTTTTCTTTACCAAAGGCAAACATTTTCATGCTTGTTTATATTTGTAATATTTGTTTCTGTAAACAAAGGAGTCATTTCACCTCATTTGTGATGACCTGTCATAGGATCTGATATCAAATCAATTCTCACACCTTTGTCTAACTAAGTTGTTTGCTATTTACTAATTCAGTCATTCAATAAAAATTTGTTGAGAGTCTCCCATGTGTCAAGCATTCAGTGGTGAATGAAATCAGCAGGATCCCAGACCTGATAGGAGTCACAGCCATGCTTGTCTGTGCTGCGTAATCTTTCCCACCTACATACCTCCACCACCCTGTCCCAGTACTGCCCATTCTACAAATGTTATGAAGCTCTTTCATACCTGCTTCTCCATGGGCAGCCGTCAGGCAGTTTTGTTCCCAGTCTAAGTCCTCCCTTCTCTGTAAAAATGCTGGAATTTGATCATTACTCTTCGCCTTCTCAGGAATGTTAGAAATGATCTTTTAAGAAAATAATGTACTTTGTGAATGCGTTTTGCATATGAACTATTATTTTAAGAAGACAGTAACATTTTTTTCCTTAATAGATGTTTCAACCAACAGAATCACATTTTTTCCCCAACCACCTCTTTACTTTCTCATATTACAGGCTAGTGCGCTTTTACAAGATATTTTTATGCTCACGAAACTATGACCTTGTATAAGTTTCCCAGGAGACATGAATCTCAGCATTTTCTTGGACAAACATTTGTTTTTTGTAACTACATGAACAAGTCGAACTGCACGTAGTCCAAAAAATAATTCTGCCTTTTCCACCACATTCTTTTCTAATGCCATATTCAAGAAATTCTAGTATAGTGGCAATTGAAACATTTTACCATTTAATCATGAAGAGGATTTTAAAACAGCACATATAATAAAATGATTTAATATTCTCAGAAAGGTTTTGCAGTGTGTTCTCAATTTTTGGTTGTCATCTGCGTGGACATGAATTAAAAACAAGGCAGCCATGTTTTGCAAATTCAGAATGTATTTATTTGCTTAAACAATTAGCAGAAATCTGTATCTTTTACATTCTAAAACATTTTAGCAGACAAAGAAGGCATGTTTGTAATTAAGTTTAACTGTAAAATAATAACATTTCTACAGTGGTAATTGAGTACTGTTGAGTTTCAAAATACAGGAAGTCGAATAAAAAAATCTAGCCAGGCTAGTGGCATTTCTATAAATTCTTTTGAGGGTAGTCATGATATTTCCAGTGAAATGTGCTTTCTTAAACCAGTCAAATGAATTGGCTGCTCAATTTAGACTCAGTAAGCATATCTATCTGAAAAAACCCAAAACTAAAATATCCTAGGCTGTGTATTCTGTTAATAAATACGTAGGGAATTTCTCTCTATTTTCATAATTATAACAAACAAAAACAGGAATATCTATAAATGACAATGATTTATTAATCTTTTTTATAAAGCAAATGTATTACTTATTATGTATACCTAATTATATTCCACTTCTCTTTATTTTTAGAACTAATTATATATATTTAAAATATTTAATCTTTTGATTTTGGTGAAAATACTGAAGACACTCATTGTGAAGTGGGCTAGTCACTTACCTGTTTCCCAGTTCTTCTGTAAAATAAGAATTAAATTGCCTGGTAGGGTTATTGTGAAGAGCAAGTAAGGTAATGACTGTGAACTGTTTCTGATAAGAACAAAGCAAAAAACTGTGAGCCACAATTGTTACTTCATCATTATTATTCATACCATACCCATTCTCCCCTGTAAGCTGGAGTCAGCTCAGCTATGGAGGTAGCTGAGCAAACACAGCAATGGGAGACTATCTTGACATTAGAATATCCCAGTGAGGAAACCCAGCAGTCCCAGAGCTACCAAGCATGTATGATTGTGGGCTAACCCTAACCCTGAGACTCCAGATTTGGCCCAGTGAGCAAAATAGTTTAGACAGATCAGATGTATAGCCAAGGCAGCATTCTCAGATCTAGGTTACCACTGTTGCTCTATACTGTTTTCATTCTAAGATCAGTTGAGATCAGTGTCTTATACTGAAGCAGTTCAAGTTGGAGAACAGAGCAATAATTTCAATTAACCACTTTATTTTCTTCCAGCGATTATATGATAGTTATTTGTATCTAATGCTTCAGTTAATGGTTAAAAAGTAAAAATCCTTGTGAAATATAGCAATCACGTCACCAATTTGGCATGAGGATATCTGGATATTTTGATATTAAGTACAAAATATTTCAGTATCTCCACCAACCATACATAGGATAACAGGAGTTGAGTAACCCTTTTACTCTCACTTTATGATGTTTAATTTCTAGAACAGATATAACTACTGAGGTCAGTCAAATTATAGGCAGATATAGATATAATTATGTTCTGGTACAATTCTTTAAATTAGCTAATGTTTAATATATTTATAAACATTTATGAAGGAAAAAATTATTTAAAATATTAAATTTACTTTACCTTTTCTCATTAGATAACTCTTCAAATGTTGCTGTGGCCTTATTGCATTTTTATGTAAGGTTTCTAAAGACTATCTCTCAAACAAAATTTGATGCTAGATGCTGCTGAAAAGCACGTCGGGCTTAATGGCAGTAAGTCTGATTAAGAAATAGCCAGTAAATGAATTCAGTGTGACCTAAACCAGGCAAAAGATAATTATATACCTTTCTTTTCTCAAATATATTTACTGTCTATTTTACTTTATCTTACAGTTATCTTAAGGAAATTTGACATATATATGTATAGGCTTTTATTTTTATTGTGATGATAATGTTCTTTGGAAAAAATTGTTCATGGCCATTAATTTTGCAAGATTTTTCAGGAAAACTTTTCATCAAAATATTATTTTGATAATATATTATCAAATAATATTGTATATATTATAATATATAATTATATATATTATATATATAATTATATAATATATATAATTATAATATATATAATAATATTATTTTGAATTTGTGAATTCATCAAAATGTTATTAAATTATATGCTGCGTCGGCAGGCGGACTCTCAACGACTGCGCCACCAGGGAAGCCCTCCTTGATTCTTTAGAAACATGTTTTCCTAAGTTTATAAGAAAATGATATCAAAAGAGTTGTGAATTATGATTAGGTTCAGGGACTAAAACCTGAGAATCCCAATGGCACATATAATTACTGAGTCTTTCACAGTAATTCAGATTTGGGGAAATTTATAATCTGATATTACCAAGTTTTAGCCACCACCAAATTAAAAACTTTTCCTCATTTAGATAATACCTCACTGTGTTCTTGATCAAGATTTTAATTTTTCTTCACATCACATCACAACCTACCATTATTAGCATGCAAAGGTACAACATGGCATTCATGTCTCCTGTGTGAGATTCCTAAATCCTATCGATTTTTGCCAGTGATGCATACAATATCCAGTAAATAGCAGGTAAAGTTTGAAAATTGTACTTTAAAAAATATATATATTTTTTGGCTGCATTGGGTCTTCATTGCTGTGTGCAGGCTTTCTCTAGTTGTGGCGAGTGGGGGCTACTCTCCGTTGTGGTGCGCGGGCTTCTCATTGCGGTGGCTTCTCTTGTCACAGAGCATGAGCCCTAGGTGTGCAGGCTTCAGTAGTTGTAGCACGTGAGCTCAGTAGTTGTGGCTCACAGGCTGTAGAGCACAGGCTCAGTAGTTGCAGTGCACGAGCTTAGTTGCTCTGCGGCATGTGGGATCTTCCCAGACCAGGGATAGAACCCGTGTTCCCTGCGTTGGCAGGTGGATTCTTAACCACCGTGCCACCAGGGAAGTCCTGAAAATTGTATTTCTTGAGTTAATTAAAACAAACACCAATATATTCTTCTCTGTGAAAGAGACAGTTATCCCTCATTTGACACTGGAAATGTTGTCTCATGAATTCCAAAATGACCTTCCCTTGTTCTTTCTCTTGCAAAGGCTAAAGGTTACCTCTATTTCTCTCTATTATATCAGTTCCATCAGAGCTGAGCTATCTGCCAATCTCCACCTCGCCAAAGACTATTATTACTCAAGTCCAACTCTATACTTAGCTTTCTACATAGAAAGAGTCTTTGTTAAGCCCAGTGATCTCTGATTCTAGGTCATTTCACAATACTGGGATAATTTTTCTTAATTGCTTCGTAAGGTTAACCTCTGGAATGATTGTGGCTCATAAGGTACAAGATGTTCCTTAAATTGGTTTTTTCAGTAATCCATGAAGTGCCAGCAAACTGGCCTGAGTTGCCTGAGTTCATCTTGGTCTCAAAACAGAATGGCTAAAGGGGTCTTAGTAGGAAAGCACAAATGCCCAAAAACCCCTTTAAGTCCCAGAAAATGATCAAAAACAATGGTGTTTCCCTGTTGCCAAATCTGCTACTGTGTATTTGTGGCAGTATATTAGAAAGTGCATCACCTACACCCAAAAATTTTCTAAACCAAGATGGTGTATTATTTCTGAAATCAAAATGAAAAATTAAACGCTGAACGCTGTGGAGAAAAGAGAGGGGTGGGATTCATGTTAAGGATAATGTGGACACTACTCCTAAAAAAATTTTAGGAGATACAGGAGAGAAACTATTCTTTCAACCCTGGGAAATCCCATGAATATTGCTTGAAAATACACTTCTATTCCAGGACTTCATGATTCATTACCAAGCTTTTTTCCACGTGAGTGTCAGTGGATACCCACAGTGATATACCATAGACGGAGCAATTGCGAATGAGGGTGAGTCACCTGGTAAGAGGCCTGCCCAGCTATAATCGCTGATGTTGACCAAGTTGACTGGAGGTAGTTTCCAAGTTGAGTTTTATTTCAAAAATTGGGCTCTTCAGAGTAAAAAATATATTAACATTTAGTTATCCATACTGCCAATATCCTGGACCTTGAATCTTTCACATATGTCACTATACTAGGGACACAGTTTAGGAGGATTTACCCATATACCATTCAAAAATATTCAAAAGTATTCTCAAAGGTTCAGGAAAACCAATTTGATTGGTCTAACTGAAAAAAAAAAACAATAAAATTCAGAAAATAAAAATAAAAGACAAGGAACTGTAACCACATCTTCCACTCCAGAATGGCAGCAAATATTAGAAAAAAGTTTTCTTATATGACTTGTACCTTAAATCTTAGCCTATCCTCTGCCTAAACCAAAATTGACTAACTCTAAAAAGAAGATTTATTGTAATATTTATCACCTGGAATAGAGATAGTATCTAGCAAGCAACTTTTTTCTTTTCTAATATAGTGCTGAGAAGCAGTAAAGAGCAAAGGCTCTGGAGTTAGATTACATGGACAAAAATCCCATCTCCACTACTTACTAGTTGAGTGAATCTGGTCAATAAAGAAAAAATATTTGAAAATGTATGGCAGACCAATTCTTCACAAACACACATTCACATGAACCAAATCTAACATATGCCAAGTTGATATTACTCAATGTCACAAAAAGAATTAGTAGCATAAATTGTATACTTAATAAGAAAATATAAGAATTACATGAGTTCACAAAAAAATATTTAGTAAAAAACAGCATATATTTTAATCTCAGTGTTGGAGATGAGTCAACTTCCAGGGACATTTTTTATTTCTAGAGAAAATGAGTTGCATTCTGATTCTAAAAATGAACATTTGGAAAATAGGTTGCTAATAAATTGAGACTCATAGAATATATGTTACTCAATGCAGTGGAGGCTGGAGCCCTGAACACAGTTTGGGGAACTTCTTTAAAGTCACAAGAGACATTAGAACTGAGACCTAGTTGTTTTTTTTCCTTTTTTCTGGTTTTTGTTTAGTTTTAATTTACATAGAGCCAGAAGTTTCTGCCTCGAGTATATGATGATTTAAAACTTGGTCATGACTAAATGAACAAGCCCAGACCATGGTTTCCAATAACAATTTTTCCCATTGGGAAGGGTTTGTGGAACAAAAGAAATGTAAACAAAAAATGAATGTTATTTTTTCATTCCTTGCAGTTTGAAAGTAATAGAGTAAGGAAACAAATAAGCTTATTTTAAAATGCCCAGAAGTACTATATTATGCATGAAATTAAATTCTGTTATAGTGTTGCTGAAATATGTTATATCATATATTTTATATCCCTGAAGATTGTTGCTTGAGTAGCTTCACGACAGTAAGATGAGCAAGGTAGAAGTTTCATTGATATTGTTAATTTCTATCCTCATTTGTCATGTTTCTTTTTTCTCAGTTGTGGAACATTTCTCGTCATTTTTTATTCTTTTTGGAGGGAATTTTACAATTCTTTCACTGAGTGTTATAAAGCTAATTCAGGGCTAATTAGCCATGGGGGGTTGTTTGTTTAACTTCTAGAAAACAAATTAAAAGTCTTTTGTGATATTCTTCTTTGTAATTGACATACTACTAAATCTTTTCAGGTCGTGAACATGGATATAAGCGATTTTACCAATGGGCTGATCACTATTTCAGTTGACAACCCTATGATTCAGTAATGACTTACACCGTCTCCTAACTCTTTTCTTAGGATTTTCTGAGTCTTCCTTAGAGATGAAGTACACTGAATATGGGTACAAGGGTTTGAAATGTCTTTCTTTGTATCTCTGAGTTGCATGTAGATATGCTGAATTTGGTTTGGCTCCTTGGAAAACTCGTAAGTGCTGAGTATGCAGATTCCTCAGGTTTTTAACCTAGAAAAAGAGAGATGTCTGGGTTATTCTTGCTTTTATTTTCCTTTCTTTTATAGCTGTTGCACCTCAGGGTAGGATGATATCATTCAAAAAAAAAAACGAGGCCTTCCTACAGTAATGTTAATAAGTCTGTAGTCACCGGCGTGTCATAGATACTAATTCCGTCCCTACTCATTACTGTGGCTTTTGTGGAATTAACCGGATGTTCTGTTTCTTTGGGTTGCTCTAGGTGATAGCTTTAATAATTGGTGGTTCATTACTCTGTGCCTATATTTATATCTTTGGGCTTAGGGTGGAAATTCATACTAGAAGCCCTGCAGCTGTTGTTCCATTCCCTGGTTTACAGGCTCTGTGAAGATCTAGGCTGTGTATTTGTGCTTGTTTCTGAAGTACAGGCTTTCGTTTGTTAGTGCCTAGAACTTCCTCCTTCTTTCTTCAGATCACTCATTTACCCTCCTGCCTCTCTCCTCTCCAAAATGATTCTGCTTTCTGTTCCTGGTTAAAGACGTAATGAGTATAGCGATCTGTGGCTAACTGCCTACTGACTTTTGGACAAAAGTGGAAAGACACCAATAGCATGCACTAAGATCAAACTATGAAGCTGTTAACCAACTCGCTCTCTCTTTCTCCCCTTCCTCCCTTCTTTCTTTCTTCAATCTCTCCCACTTTCCTTCCTCTTCTCTGCTTTACTCCTCTCTTCCTCCTTCCCTCCCTGCTTTTCTCCCTCCCTTCCTTCCTGCCTTTCTGCCCTCCTTCTTCTATCTTTTAAATATGAAGTTTGGAGAATACATGACCTTAAACATGAATGTCCTGGCCTTTTCCCTTTTTGGTGGAATTTGTGAACTGAGTGACTTCTTTAATGCAGGGAGTGTTTTACATTTGAAAATTTTGTAATTACCTACACAAATAATACCCTTAAATGGAATTTCCTTTCCACGGTTGCTCTGTGTTGCACACAAGTAAGATGTTTTGTACTGCATTTTCATTTGTCAGATCCCAGTGCTTTTTTAAGTCAGTTGAGTCCCTTGTCACATGACCATCTTGGAGACAGGCTTTGACTTCCACTTAGTTTAAATACCGTAGCTTCTGCCTTTTCCCCCCACTTCGCTGATATTGATCCAACTGAAACCCCATAAAATCCAATCCAAAATAAAGGTATTGAAAAATCATCAATTACATGAATATTATCTTGGAAAACATCAAGCAAATAATTTTATCTAATTGTATTTCCATATATTTTTCATATCTTGCTTTTGTCCTCCTTAATTCCATAATTTCCTAGTAAATTTTTCCCCGAAAGAATATATTTATTTATGTTTTAAGTCGCTTTTACCACACTTTATGATTCAGTTTGTATATGTTTTTTCAAAATGTCAGATTGATACATCTTTGAATATAGTGGTCAAGAGGTTCATTCCAGCTTTTTCCAGAACTATGACAGAGAGTTTGCTTTCTCAAATTTTCACAGTCTCTGAGAATCTGTCAATTCAAAATCGAATAGGGATTTTAACTTCTCGCTGTGATGGAATAGCTCATAGCAAACCAATGCTCCCACCAAAAATAATAGTAAGGCTAAAAAATAATTTTTTTTAACTCTGTATATGAAGGCATCAGAGAGCTATTGAGGCAAATAGGAATTAGTGTCCAAGATATCAGAAAGAAGGGAGCTCCACAGTATGTGGAGAGATAACTCCACATACTGTGAGGTGCTGTTCTTCTCAGAATATTTCCTCATCCTCTCAAGCATTTGGCAAGGGAAAAGAGACAAAGGCAGAGAGCCACTGCTAAGAGGTAAGAAGGCAGCATAACATTCAGCAGTCGCATAGTTAGAGAAAGAAAAATATTGGCATTGAGAGCTATCATCACATCAAAGATATCAGGGGATATGACCCATGGAGAAAGAGGACCAGGGAAACAGGTCTGATATTCAGAGGTTTTGCGTTTAAGGCATTAATGAATTCTAAGGCTGCACAGGACCAAAGTGAGAAACCAAGAAGAGCTTTTAGCAGTCACATGGAGCTGAGAGAAAAACTGAAGTTTAGGTCTAACTAAGAAGAAATTATTAAACCTCTCAGGTCCTCAGTTGGGACCCCTGAGGGCAAGACACCTGGAATGGGAGTGAACAAAGAGAGAAAATCTTATCAAGACTTCAACCCAGCCAAAAGGTAACTCAGTTCCCAGTTAAGTTGTGATTGGCCCCCACTATAGCTGCTTACCAGGAAATAGGCTGAACTTTCTCTGAAGGGAAAACATATTATCCAGAGTCTCTACAATATTTCATGCAAACTTCCTAATAGATGATCAAAAATATCCAGGCATACCAAGGAACAGGAGCAAAGAAAAACATACTAGAAGTAGACCCACAAGTGATCTAGTTACTAGGGTTATCGGTTATGGACTTTTAAAAACTATAACATTCAAGAAAACAAACAGTAAAATTGAGAATTTTAACAGACGTATCCATAAAATTTACCAGAGGCATCTGTTAAAAACAATCAAATGGAAATTATAGATATAAAAACTACAATGACGGGCTTCCCTGGTGGTGCAGTGGTTGAGAGTCCACCTGCCGATGCAGGGGACACGGGTTCGTGCCCTGGTCTGGGAAGATCCCACATTCCACGGAGCGGCTGGGCCCGTGAGCCATGGCCGCTGAGGCTGCACATCTGGAGCCTGTGCTCTGCAACGGTAGAGGCCGCAACAGTGAGAGGCCCGCGTACCGCAAAAAAAAAAAAAAAAACTACAATGACTAAAATTAAGGTTTCACTGTATGAGTTATACAAAAGGTTTAACCAACAGAAGAAATACTTAGTGACCTGGAAAATCAGAAGTAGCCAGACTTATACACAGATTAAACAATGAACATTTTTAATGTGATATCAGCACAGAGAAAATATCAACATACATGTAATTTGATTTCCAGAAGGTGAGTAGTTTGAGAAAAAAGGACAGAAACAAAAGCTGAAGAGAAAATGACCAAGAATTTTCCAAAGCAGGTGAAAGACAATTTCAAGAACAGCTACAAATACAAGTAAAAATAATTGCAATGATATCCACTTTTGAGCAAGTCATCATTTAAAAAAGCAGTCAAAAAGATAATCTTAAAAAGTAGAGAAAAACATGAAGTAAGCCAAAGACAAATATCATATAATCTCTCTTTGTGTCGAATCTAAAAGAATGATACATATGAATTTATATATAAAACAGAAATAGACTCACAGACATAGAACACAACCTTATGGTTACCAAAGAGGAAAGGTTGAGGGGTAAGGATAAATTAGAAGTTTGGGATTAACGGATACACACTGCTGTATATAAAATAGATAACAAGGATAAGGACCTACTATATAGCATAGGGAAGTATACTCAGTATTTTGTAATAACCTATAATGGAAGAGAATGTAAAAAAAGAATATATATACATATATATGTATATATATATATGTGTGTGTGTGTATATATATATATATATATACACACACATATATATATATATACATACATATGTAAAAAAATAGAGAAAACCAGCCATTACTGTTTAAAATTAAGTAGAGAGAAACAGCCATACATTTAAAAGGCAACAATAAGACCTAAAGGAACAAAAGTCTCAACAATGAATAAACATGCAGATTCCTGCATTTTATTAGTCAGATATCATGGAGCATACTTTTAGGGAGAAATAAGGAAAAAGGCTAGAACCATGTGTGAGTGTTATAACTATTGGTTTATAAATGACATATTAATGAAGAAAGTGGGACTAGATCTTATACAGCCTCCAGTTAGAGAAGAAGAAAATTGAACTGTACAGACTAATAAGAAGTGTAATTAGAGATAGATTACTGTAGATAATCACCCTGAATCTCTTCTAACACTGAATGATATTTGCTTGTATTCTTGTAATTTTACAAATCAATACAGTGGAATAATATTTTATACTAAAAAATAACTGGATCATAACAAATGTATGAGAAGAGAAATATTGGAGCTTGTATTAATCAAAAACTCAATATTATTTTGGTCTTAAGAATAAACCATTAAAGTTTTTAACATAGTAATTTTCTTCATTCATTAGAATGCCCCTAAACTTAACACATCAATCATTGAAATCTTTTGTCACTCATTTGAAATGATCTTAAGACTGGGAATTCTAAACATATCCTCTGAGCTTATGATTCTGAAATATTTTTGCTTTGTTCTGTAAGAAGAATTTGTGCATTTTGTATTTACTCTAGAGTTTAAAAAATATATTGATGTACTTACATCAGGGATATGACTGATAATGATGCTTTGCAGATTCTGGATAACTACAGTATACTGCCGACTAAACTTCAACCTTAAATAAGAACAGTAAATCCTGGGTAAAAGGGATAGATAAAAGTTCCAAACATTTGACATTAAGAAGCGGAGGTACTCCTTAGCGAAGACATGTTATAGAATTGTGATACTACAGCTGCCTTTTGGAACTTCATAAAATTCATGATCACACAAAGGCTGCGAGAAATATTACAGCTTCTCTGAGATCTGTTTGCCTATATTTAACAGTGGTTCCCTAATTAAATAGCCCCCAGAATCCTTTTTTTCATGAAAGACCTTTTATATATATATATATATTTTTTTTTTTTTTTTTTTTGAAATTAACATTCGATGGAACACTTTGATAAAATACTAAGTAGTCTAGAACTTCAGCTGCCCTTGAAGCTTCCAATGGCCATGAGGGGTGATTTCATATTAGGTCAGCATAATTTAACAGATCATGGGGACCAATGTGTCTAATAGACAAATTCAAGACATTGGAATTACAACATTTTTATATATTATTTCTCTAGTTTATTTTTTTAATACTAAAAGGATTGTGGATAATAAATGTTAAGAGGAAAGCAAAGCTGATCTCTGTGCTCCTAACATTTCCCTCATGTTCTCCTTTGGTTTCAACTCAAATTGGGTAATAAAACAAAATGGGGATGAAGGAAATATATAGAGAATACCATGTTTCTTCTGGCTCTCAAATCAGACACATTTGTCCATCTGGGAGTTTTAAATATATTGAAGAGGAATGAAATTCTCCATAATGGTAGTTTGGTAGAATTATCCCAGGGTATATTTCAAATTTGAGCTGTTTGACAGTTAATATCACTTATCATGATTAGAATTCACTTTGTGAGGAAGTTGAATAAAGCAGTGTTCTTGCAAAATATTTCTAAGCATATATGTAGATAGTAAGTAGGAAGTAAGAGCAGTTCAACACAAAATGCGAGGTAGGAAAGTGAAAAGGAAATTACTGCTGAAGAGAAGTAGTTTTTGGCTCTTTCTGCCTTTTTAAACTGACTTCCTTCTACTAGTCAGCATTGTTCCTTTGGTTTACTTTTTCACCTAAAGTTCCATGAACATTACTCTCTTACTGAGCTTTAATTTTTTTGAGGAATCACTACGACAACCTACTTTGAAATATTTCTGTATTACATGGAAATAGAACTAAATGCATCATCTCAGAAAAAGATGATCAGCGTTCCTTTAACGTCCTTTAATGTTTTTATTGAAATTTTAAACATGTAAAAACAGTATCACTATGTCTGGGCATTACATTGATATATGTGATATATGTAGCTATTCAACAAGAGCTAAGATAGGATATTTGAGATTTTTATGGGCAAACTACTTCACATGTCTATTTATATTTATTAACATGTTTTCAAATAATAATACTAATCAAAGCAGTTTGTATCAGTAGCATTTCCAGAGGTTATTAAATAACTTTTAATGGGCACAAGATTTAATTGTTTTTCTTAAGGTAGATTCTGTGATACCCTATTTCTGAAAGATATGCCATAAGTTTCTATGATCAAAAAAGAATGAGAAACCTCTACGTGCTCTAGTTCCGTCTTGAAAATTCATAATGGATAAAAGTATCCATTGAAATTTTAATCCACAATATTCTGAAAACCCTGCAGTAAAGAAACTAGTATTTCCCAAATTTATGTGACCAAAGAGTTTTTCCACCCTAAATCCTGTTATCTCACAAATCCAATGTTCAGTGGAATACACTTTGAGGAACACTAAACTATATTTATGGACATTTCATCTTCCTTCTGGGAAGGATATTCTTAGAGTAAATTTAAAAAGCTGATGGTTCAGAAAAGACGTCTACCAGGTGATTGTGTTTATCATAATCTTCCTCATCAAAGATGAATTGTGAAGGGAAGGACATGCTTTCTTATACTAAGCAGGTTTAGGAAAAACAGAGACACCAAGGGATGTTCCAGCAGTTGGTTAGTAGTACTCACAAGGTGATGTAAGTCTTCTTTCTGTGAAATCACAAACAACTAGCTGTAGTCTTTTGATGTCAGATCTGCTATGAATCCCCAAAATACTGGAGAACAAATAGCTAGTTCGGGTTTTATCCCTCAAAGGATTTTTGACTCAAAAAGAGCATACAAGATGTATGTTTCCATTAGAAGTGGAAAGAATGCCGGGATTGGTTCAAATACTAATTACATTTGAAGTTTGCTAATTTACACTTGGTTCATTAATTTGGATTTTTTTTTAAATGGAGAAGAGTGTATCAGCAACAGAAAATGCAGTACCTAAACCCCAGTTTCAGTTACCTGTGGTAAACTGTGGTCTGAAAGTATTAAATGGAAAATTCCAGAAGTAAACAACGCTTAAATTTTAAACTGTGCTTCATTCGAAGTATCATGATGAAATCTCTCGAGGTCCAGCTCCGTCCCGCCCAGCGGCCCAACCTTTAGTCGCTTAGTAGCCGCCTCAGTTATGAGATCAACTGTTGTGGTATTACAGCACTTGTGTTTATGTGACTCTTGTTTTACTTAATAATGACACCAAAGCTCAAGAGTAGTGACACTGGCATTTCAGATATGCCAAAGAGAAGTTGTGAAGTTCTTCTTGTAAGTGAAAAGAAAGTTCTCGACTTAATAAGGAAAAACGTCGTATGCTGAGGTTGCTAAGAGCTATGGTAAGAAAGAATCTTCTGTCCCTTAAATAGTGAAGAAGGAAAAAGAAATTCATGCGGTTTTGCTGTTGCACTTCAGACTCCAAAAATTATGGCCACAGTGCGTGATAAGTGTTTTAGTTAAGATGGAATAAAGCGTTAAATTTGTATAAAAGATATTCTGAGGGAGAGAGAAAGAGGCCATATTCACCTAACTTTGATTACAGTATACTGTTATAGTTGTTCTATTTTATTTTTAGTTATTTTTGTTAATGTCTTATTGTGCCTTATTTATGAAATAAACTTCATTACGGGTATGTATATATAGGAAAAAACATAGTATGTAAAGGGTTTGGTACTATTGTGGTTTCAGGCATCCACTGTGGGGTCTTGGAAGTATTTCCCACAGATAAGAGTGGGACTTATCTGTTGTAAAAGTTTATTGGAACATAGTCACATTCATTTGTTTACATATTGTCTGCAGCTGCTTTTTTTTCACCTAGTTTTTTTTTTTTTTTTTTTGGCTGTGTTGGGTCTTCATTGCTGTGCGCGGGCATTCTCTAGTTGCAGCGAGCAGGGGCTACTCTTAGTTGTGGTGCGCAGGCTTCTCATTGCAGTGACTTCTCTTGTTGTGGAGCACAGGCTCTAGGTTCCCAGGCTTCAGTAGTTGTGGCATGCAGGCTCAGTAGTTGTGGCACACGGGCTTAGTTGCTCTGCAGCATGTGGGATCTTCCCAGACCAGGGCTCGAACCTGTGTCCCCTGCATTGGCAGGCAGATTCCCAACCACTGCGCCACCAGGAAAGTCCTAACCTAGTTTTATTAAATATTGCTTCTTTGGGATGTGTTTATAACAACTCCCAGAACATTTTCATGTAAGGATTCAAAGTGGTCATATTAAAAAACAACTTCAAATATAAAGTTTGTTTATCTCAGTTTTACAGTATTAAAAATGACAGACCTGCCGTAAAAACAAAACAAAAGCCAAAAAAGGACTATTACACCCAAAATATAAGAAAACCATTAAATAAACAAGTTTGGCATTTCCATAACTTTGTATCCATCTATTCTTTTTTTTGGCCGCTTGTGGCATCTTAGTTCCCTGACCAAGGATCTCACCCAGGCCCCTCAGCAATGAAAGCGTGGAGTCCTAACCACTGGACTGCCAGGGAATTCCCTTTTTTTTTTTAACAAATACTATTTTATTATTTACAAAATACATAATGATCATAAGGGTACATGACACAAATTACAAACAGGAAAAGTACAGGGAAAAGTAGAGACAAATGTGTTAGGGTTTTTTGTTGCTGTTGTTTGGTTTTTTTTTAGTGACTTGGGAAAAATTTTAAGTTTTTTTTTTAAGGAAATGAAACTACATAATTTCTACCAGAGCCATACTAGCAGTGAAACATTTTTAAATGTGGAAATTGTGGTTTTGGTTCAGAAATAAGTTATATATTTTTCACCCCTGATGATGGGGAAAAAAAAAAAGTCAGTGCTATGTCTTTGTGGGTTGCTCGTCTATGGAAATCAGCAGTTACTGCGACAGACTCAGCCCATTCTGTTTAGAAATATATTTTAAATGTTTAGTAATTGACATGCGTGGTTGTCCTTGATTACATTCATAGATTTCACCGAATAGGCACACTGATAACAGTTAAGTTGAGTAGTTGTGACAGAGACCATATGACGTGCGAAACCTAATTTATTTACTTTCTGGTCCCTTACAGAAAAATTTGCTGTCCCCTGGTTTTAAAGGGTATTGTTTCTGTTTTTTTGCGGTATGCGGGCCTCTCACCGCTGTGGCCTCCCCAGCCGCGGAGCACAGGCTCCGCACGCGCAGGCCCAGCGGCCAAGGCTCACGGGCCCAGCCGCTCCACGGTCTGTAGGATCCTCCCGGACCGGGGCACGAACCCGCATCCGCTGCATCGGCAGGTGGACCCTCAACCACTGCGCCACCAGGGAAGCCCAAAGGGTATTGTTGTGTGTATTGATAAATGCAACGAATGAGGGTTAGTGGATGAAGAGTAATCATGGAGGGGAGGTGGCTGTTTTGGACAGAAAACGTCTCTGTATGGCGATGGCATCTAAGCGTAGAAAGACCTGAAAAAGTGAGCAGATCAGCCTACGAAAATCCAGGGAAGAGTTTTCTTGGCAACGGCAGTGCACTTGGCATGTTTGAGAAACAGCTGGAAATCCAGTGGGAGGCTAGTGATGTGAGAGATGCATGAGTCTTAGGAGATGTGGTCTTAGGGATGGGCCAGATCACAACATCTTTTTAGCCACAGTAAATTTGGATGTCGAGTGATGAGAAGGCTATGAATTTTGAATTAGGGAAATAACATGAACTGATTTGTTTTAAAACAATCATTCTGGCTGTTTTGTTGAAAACTGACTCCAGAGAGACAACTAAGAAGGAAGCAGGACAATTCCCAATTAAAACAAACAAACAAACAAACAAACAAACTTCTGAACAGTTTTAAAATCAGACCGGGGACCCATTTGTCTGAAGCAGATTTAACTCTGCTTAGGAGCTGTGTCAGTATCAGATGGCCTTTAGAATTCCCAGGCAGCCTTCCGATTCTGTTATTTGAATCAATTTGTACTACATTTATGACATGATGGTGTTTGCTGGCAGGAAATGTCATAGTTTTGGAGTTTTAAACACCATCATCTGCACCCAGACCATCCCCTAAAAGACAGCAAAGAGGCCCCTGCAGGTCCACATACACAGTGGTCCCTAGGAGCTAGTTACCAGAGTAATACAACAATATTATTTGCTATACGTAAGCATGTGGACCTTCTAAGCCTCAGGCATAGCCATTACATGAGGTCATGTGTGCTGATGTGATTTGTTGAAAGAAATAAACATAGAATTAATCACCAGAAAGGAAACCTTATTACTTAATGTGAAAATGATTCACTTGGCTTAGATCATGTGTAAGATAGAATTCTGTTTTGACTGTAAGAAAATAAAAGACATATTTCAATGTTCAAAAGATGTTCAATGGACTAAAATATCCACCAGCATGTCCTAGAAATATAAGAAATCAACATGAACCAAAAAGAAAGCCAGCAGCATGTCTAATGGAAATCAGGCATCAGGCCTTAAAATACACTCTCTCACCTTCATCTCCTGCCCCTGTTTTTTCTTCACCTTGATTAATGTTTTCATTCAAGGGAAAACTGAGTCTGTTTGCTAAAGCCTTCATTTCTCAGCTTGTCAACTTGAGAAGCAGTAGGAATGGCACAGAGAAGAGAAGGAGGGCGAAAAGAGGTGGGAGCTGTGTAAATTTTGAGGACAAAGTCGAAGTTCCGTGGGCCATCAGAGCTTTTGGAAAATCTCTGAGAGATGACTGAAAACTATTTTAATGTCTTAGATTACATTAAGATGCCTCAAGATGATCAACTCAAAAACTATGTGACTGTAAATTCAAACATATTCTCTCAAAGTTCACCTTTTAATATATAGATTTTTAGAAATGCAGATTTTATAGAATATTTTATACAAGAAACCCTCAATCATTTTTTTAACACAGAGCTGAGTCACTAACCCCGGTCCACCCTCCACTACCCTCCCACCCCGGCCCTGCCAAAAGCACAAAGTTATAGGGAAAGTTCCTTTTTTAAACCTCAAATCTGTGAGTCCAGTGACCAAATACATTCTCACATTTCTGGTTGTATGTGAATTTTTTAATATTCTATGCATTTTGGCAAGAGGTCAAATAAATAGGCCATTATAGCATCAAGCATCTTTCACATGGTACTAGATCTTATAAGATAGAGCAATGAAGCAGAGCTTTGGGAAGATACAGTTTCCTCCTTAGCTTGTATGTTATCTGCATTTTCCAGTTGCTGTGTGTTAAAAAGCTGCTTAAAAAATAAAAGTTTTTTGTTTACTCCTAAAGGAGCTTTTAAATTTGTAAAGCCCCAATTGTCCAGACAATGATATATATATATATATATATATATATATATATATTAGTATTAGTTGTTTTTTTTGTTTTTTTATACTGCAGGTTCTTATTAGTCATCAATTTTATACACATCAGTGTACACATGTCAATCCCAATCACCCAATTCAGCACACCACCATCCCCACCACCCCACGGCTTTCCCCCCTTGGTGTCCATACGTTTGTTCTCTACTTCTGTGTCTCAACTTCTGCCCTGCAAACCGGTTCATCTGTACCATTTTTCTAGGTTCCACATACATGCGTTAATATACGATTTTCATTTTTCTCTTTCTGACTTACTTCACTCTGTATGACAGTCTCTAGATCCAACCACATCTCAAAAAATGACTCAATTTTGTTCCTTTTTATGGCTGAGTAATATTCCATTGTAAATATGTACCACATCTTCTTTATCCAGTCATCTGTCGATGGGCATTTAGGTTGCTTCCATGACCTGGCTATTGTAAACAGTGCTGCAGTGAACACTGAGGTGCATGTGTCTTTTTGAATTATGGTTTTCTCTGGGTATATGCCCAGTAGTGGGATTGCTGGATCATATGGTAATTCTATTTTTAGTTTTTAAAGGAACCTCCATACTGTTCTCCATAGTGGCTGTATCAATTTACATTCCCACCAACAGTGCAAGAGGGTTCCCTTTTCTTCACACCCTCTCTGGCATTTGTTGTTTGTAGATTTTCTGATGATGCCCATTCTAACTGGTGTGAGGTGACACCTCCTAGTTTTGATTTGCATTTCTCTAATAATTAGTGATGTTGAGCAGCCTTTCATGTGCTTCTTGGCCATCTGTATGTCTTCCTTGGAGAAAAGTCTATTTAGGTCTTCTGCCCATTTTTGGATTGGGTTGTTTGTTTCTTTAATATTGAGCTGCATGAGCTGTTTATATATTTTGGAAATTAATCCTTTGTCCGTTGATTCGTTTGCGAATATTTTCTCCCATTCTGAGGGTTGTCTTTTTCTCTTGTTTATGGTTTCCTTTGTTGTGCAAAAGCTTTGAAGTTTCATTAGGTCCCATTTGTTTATTTTTGTTTTTATTTCCATTACTCTAGGAGGTGGATCAAAAAAAATCTTGCTGTGATTTATGTCAAAGAGTGTTCTTCCTGTGTTTTCCTCTAAGAGTTTTATAGTGTCTGGTCTTACATTTAGGTCTTTCATCCATTTTGAGTTTGTTTTTGTGTATGGTGTTAGGGAGTGTTCTAATTTCATTCTTTTACATGTAGCTGTCCAGTTTTCCCAGCACCACTTATTGAAGAGACTGTCTTTTCTCCATTGTATATCCTTGCCTCCTTCATCATAGATTAGTTGACCATAGGTGCGTGGGTTTATCTCTGGGCTTTCTATCTTGTTCCATTGGTCTATGTTTCTGTTTTTGTGCCAGTACCGTATTGTCTTGATTACTGTAGCTTTGTACTATAGTCTGAAGACAGGGAGTCTGATTCCTCCAGCTCCATTTTTTTCCCTCAAGACTGCTTTGGCTATTCGGGGTCTTTTGTGTTTCCATACAAATTTTAAGATGATTTGTTCTAGTTCTATAAAAAATGCCATTGGTGATTTGATAGGGATTGCATTGAAAAGACAATGATATATTTTTTTTAAATCTCAGAATCTGTTTTTATGGGAGAGTCTGGAAAAGTGAAAATAATGAGTATTGAAATACAGTCAGTCCTTTTGCAGTACCAACACAGTCATTTCAAGGATTAGTCTTGATTGGTAATCGAATAGTGGACAGTAAAATTTGATACGTAATTTTCAAGAAAGCCACAAGAACCTGATGAACAAATACAATAAGGCAAAATCAGGAATAGAAGTAGTCTCTTTTTCCAGTGTAGCTCTACAGAGCACAACATGTTTCCTATGTACATTTGGACAATATGGGAAAAAGAAGTTAGGATGGGAGGAAGTAAGATATATGGATTCTGGTCCCTGCTTCCCAATAATCAGTTTGGGGAAAGTAATTATTATCTCAGTAGTCCTGAATTTCCTCATTTACAAGTGAGAAAGTTGTATTAAGCTCTAAAATTCCTTATCTATATCTTATTCTTGGTAAACTTCACATTCGTATCCCTTTGGTGGGTTATCAGAAAATGTGTGTATTAGTTTCCTAGGGCTGCATAACAAAGTATCACAAATCGGGTGGCTTAAAACAACTGAAATTGATTTTCTTACAGTTCTGGAGGCTAGAAGTCTAAAATCAAGGTGTCAGAAAAGCTACATTACCTTTGAAGGCTCTAGGGAAGAATCCCCCCTTGCCTCTTCCTAGCTTCTGGTGGTTGACAGCAATCCTCGGCTTTCCTTGTCTTGAAGGTGCATTGTTCCAGTCTCTCCCTTTGTCCTCACATAGTCTTCTCCACTGTGTGTCTGTGTCCGTGTCCAAATGTCCCTCTTCTATTTTGTAAAAAGAGCAGTGGCTTAGAAGTTATTATTCTATCTCAACTCTGTTGTTAGCTAGTTATGGGAGCTCTATCTGAAATAGCATCCTCATTTGTAATAGTACAGAATTAGAGTTTCTCATCAAATCCATGGTTCTATATGAACATCCACTTTTCTTTCTACCTCCAATCAAAACATTGTAATTGAAGAAAACTTTGTCATTTTTTTTGTATTTGTTCCCAAGAAAAGAGGGTTTTTTTTTTTTTTGAGTCAACAGAGCATGTCCTGCAAAATTTATAGGACCAGAGTACCCTGACATCATACATAATTGAAGATAACAGCCTGCATATTATTGCATAATCTCACTTTAGCCTGTCAGTTTTAGAGATAAAACAAAAGTCAGTTACTTGCCATTTTGAAGGAAGAAAGCTTAATAGTCTTACAACTTATACTTGGATTTATCATTTAGATATTTGACAGTTAATCAGAAAACCAGACTTGGTTGTTAACTCTTCCCACTTGGGACAGGCATTTGTGATTGATTTGTGTAAGAATAGCTCTTAATCCATGACTTTCCCTGACCTGCAGCTACCTTAATAGAAGTTTCCTTTGTGGAAATATGACACTCCCCAGCCCCAGAATGACTATGCCAAAGATTTCTTTCACCACATCCCTCAAGCCTTACTGGGCACCCTTGCCCCAGAACACCCTCACACACTTTCAGCAGTGAAACTTGCCTCTCTGTTCAAAGAGAAATTAGAGTCATGGGTCAGCTAATTCCTTCAAGTCCCTGTCCTGTCCCCACACATGTACATGCCTTTTCATGAATTCTTCCTTTCAGCCTTAATGGAATATGCATCCGTCTTCCCTTCCACAGCCAACACCTTCCCCTGTGCTCTGCATCGCATCCCCTTTACCTCCTCAGTGGCTTAGCTCCATCACTTTTCCTACATTTCTATGCTATCCACAACTTTTTCCTCTGCTGGCTCTTTGTCTTCAACTTGCAAATTAGATATAGTCTCCCCAATCTTTGAAAGAGGAAAAGAGAGAGAGAAAAAAGGAGAGGCAGGATGAGGCAAGAAAAGGAAAGGAACCTGCAGCAACTGAACATAACCAGCTAGCAGCTACTTTGGAACATGTTTTTTCTTCTCAGTCCAGCTTTTTGTAAGGCCGGTCTAATATCATTGTCTTCATGTTTTCACTTCCTATTTATACTTCACGCACTGTCTCACAGCTTCATTACTCTACTCGAACTACTCTTACAGATGTCGCTAACCATCTCCTAGTTGCCAAAATTTCAAAGCATTTGAATCTTTTTCTTGCGTTTTCACTGAGGCAGTTCATACTCTACATTGCCAATACATCTTCCTGTAGGTAAAAGAGATTTTCCAGCCCTGAGTGGTGTAAAGCAAAGATCAGCCTCAAAACTGATTTAGAGTATTGCCTTTCTTAGTGAAAAGAGAACACTTTTGAACACTTCTCCAGTAATGTTTAATAGAATGTAAATAAACCTGTTATGTATATAGGATTTATAAAACTGTAGGATTAAAATGAGAATTCTAATATTCTTATTAGCATTAGTGTATATAGGATGTATTATATCATTTAGTGATTGGTGATAAATTATTTTGTAATTGTTCACACTAATTTTTCTTGGGTGTATGTTTTGCTCTCAAACTAGATCATGATTACCATGTACACCATTTTTTAAGCTGTCATCCATCCAATTTGCTTTTAGCTAAAGAAATGCAATAAATATCCGTTATGAAGCTGACTATAGTTAATTAGGTTTCATTTTCAACATAATGCATTGTTGAGTTGATTACAATTTGTGAGAAAGTGGATTTATTTTGGTCAAATTTAGTAGCCTGTTGATATTGTTAAATTTGCTCCATCATTTTAAAATGTCAACCTAAGAATGCTTTCCAATAAATACATATTTTGTTATTTTTAACAAGAAAATTTGATAAGGAGGCAGAAAACCACTAACTGAAATAGATACAAGAGCTGTGATAAAATGTTACATATGAATTTCTAAGATCTGGTCAAAAAATATTCCTTTCTTTGGACTCATTTTCTATACTAACTATTGTGGGAAGCCATTAACTTTTATTTGCCCAGAATATTTTTATATATTTCTATATCTGCTCTACTTGGCCTTAGGAGACTGTCAATCACATGACCCCCTTCCCTCCACTCTGCACCCCCTGTTTTCCCACCCACAACTCTCTATCGCAAGCCCTAGACATGAGTAAGCATGTCACCCATTCTGGCCAGCCATAAATTATCCCCCTGGCCACAGTTATCCCGTTTTGTTTTGCTTTGTTTTGTTTTCTGAGAGTACTTTTTCTAAGAAAGATTATCTTCAAAGTATCTTGAGCTCAAATAAAGTCTGGACCCCCAGGTGGCCATGTTTGGTATCACACTGAGAAAACTTACCTGGAAATAAGGCCATCGCAGAGACAAGGGAGACAGAGTTGCAATAACATTTTTCCCTCAAAAATGATACAAATGAACTTATTTACAAAGCAGAAACTGTCTCACAGACTTCAAAAACAAACTTATGATTACCAAAGGGGAAAGGTTGGGAGAGGGATAAATTGGGAGTTTGGGATTAACATATACACACTACTATATATAAAATAGATAATCAACAAGGACCTACTGTATAGCACAGGGAACTCTACTCACTATTCTGTAATAACCTGTATGGGAAGGGAATCTGAGGGAGAATGGATGTGTGTATATGTATGACTGAATCACTTTGCTCTACACCTGAAACTAACACAACATTGTAAATCAACTATCCTCTAATATAAAATAAAAACTAGGTTTTTAAAAAACTCAATGTAGAAAGATTAAAAAAAAACCCACAAACTTTGGTAGATTCCTAAATGCATCTGTGCCTGCATCCCTGCATCCACCTCCTGGACCTCTTACTGATATCCCCAAAACATTTCCTTTTTACTTCAACTAGTTTGAATAGTATGTCTGTGAGGGACTCAAACTAATGCCATAACCTAATCAACCCTCGCTTGACTGACATGCAAGAAACAATTGTGGATCTTAGAGTTTATCCTCACACTGTTGAGGATTTTATAACTTATCCTCATTTGTTGTCTATTCATTCTCTCTTATTTTTTAAATTTATCAGTGTCCTTCATGCAACTAGATATGATGGCAGTTAACTGCACGTGCCATGTTTTAATGCTTTTAAGTATCAAAATATATTGTGAATTTTTCTATCTCAATAACTATTTATCCATAATATAACCAATTGTTGGTAATTTAATGGCCATAAAATACATTTCACAAAAAATCTAGTGGTTTATAAAATTCTGTTTAATAACATTTAGTTTTAAGATTGAGAATTTATATATTAAGCAATATAATATTGATTCTTCTCAGCCTTCCCATTGAATAGAGTTTTTTAAATCAATTGCCAAATTTCATAAGTCAAAATATTTCAGGTAATTTTCCAAAGTTTTTATTTAATCGAGAAGGTGCATTTCCAAGTTGAACCTCTACTTTTTACCTTCCAAAGTTCAGCAGAGAAAAAAACAGTGAGCAGCACCTCAAAATATAACTAAAAATCATTCTTCAGAAGATTGACTTAAGGTGTCTCAGTAGTCTGTTGTCTTTAAGTGTGTCTCCTGCCGCACAGTTAGTGGGTAAGTGAAAAGCTTCCAGGACTCAAATGTGTAATTGTGGCCTAGCATCTATCACAGATTAGAGGTCTCCAATCATGTCCACTGGTAAAGGGTAATTAAACAGCATTGGCACAATAGAGCACATTTTTACTTCCTATGCCAGCATTTACTTTTAGATTTCTTTTTAGAATTTGTTTGATTTTTTTTCATGGGCTTTGGTTTCTCAAATACCACTTGCAGCACAATCACATCTAAATTTTCAGATAAACCTACTGGATCAGTTGTAGGAGAGAGGGGAATTTGCATTTCCAATAAACCCTCCAGGTAACTTTTATGCATTCTCTAATATGAGAACTATTGATTAAAGCTGGAACCTTGGCTTCACATTGGAATTCCTGAGAGAGCTGTATAAAATACTGGAGGTAGGTCCCACCCTCAGAGATCCTGATACAATTATTCAGGAGTGTGGCCTGGGTATCATTAGGCTTTAAAAAACAATGTTTAGTCCAGGTTGAGAACCACTTAGATGCTCATGTAGATATCAGGTAGCATTTAAGTATGGCATGTCTAAGTAAAAATGAAAGCTATCAAAAACAAATGGGGATTTAACCTTTGGATTCTGTGTTCCCCAATAATTAATAAAAGTATTTAGGCATTATTAATTATCAGCATATTTTTCAAACAAATATTTTGGTATTCTTAGAGTTATACTTAGCTGACAATATTTTCATGTGCCTTTTTGAGCAAGTAGAATAATTTTTTTAAATCTATAGGTCTTACTACCACAATAAGAGGCACCAAAAAAGAAATGCAATAGTTCTTCCAATAAATAAAAATATACTTATTGAGCATTACTTTATGCTCTGCACTGCAATGAGCATGGCACAAAAGATACATAAAATAAAACTTTCTCTTTTTTGCTTTAACTAGTAGGAAGCTCAAAGCTAAACTTGCCGCATAATGACAGCACCTCTGTACATCTCAGCTTTTGGTATTTTACCTCTCTTTGAGAACACTGGTTCTCAGAGGTATACAGAAAATCACTTCTGAACGTTTTTTAAAAGTACAGATGCCTGGAACTCAAAATGTATTAAATCAGAACTTACAGTAGGAGTAGCCAGATACTTACATTTTACAAAACATAATAGTTGATCCTTATGTGCACCGTTGTTTAAAGTCACTATTCTGGTTGGTTTTCATCATTGGTTTTCAGACCTCCATATTTATACAAATCACATAGGGGACTTGGTAAACTGCAAATGTCCAAGTTTCACCCACTATGAATTAGTTGGATTCAAAGGGGACCAATGGTCTGGCGTCTCTAACAGGCATCACAGTGGTTCTGATGCAGGTGTTCAGTGAACCACACCTTAAAAATCATTATGGGGTATGGATTTATTTTATGATTTTATTTATTTGTCATGATGTGTTTGTCCATTTTAGCATAAACCACTAAAGTTCCTCTGATGATTAAATTCAAAATCTTTAAGACCTTAAAAAACCTTAGAGATCGGGCTTCCCTGGTGGCGCAGTGGTTGAGAGTCCGCCTGCTGTTGCAGGGGACACGGGTTCGTGCCCTGGTCTGGGAAGATCCCACATGCCACAGAGCGGCTAGGCCCGTGAGCCATGGTGGCTGAGCCTGTGCGTCCGGAGCCTGTGCTCCGCAACGGGAGAGGCCACAACAGCGAGAGGCCCGCGTACCACAAAAAAAAAAAACAAAACAAAACCTTAGAGATCATTGAATCCAGTGGTTTTCTGGATTTCTGTGCAACTTTATGATTAGACAGAGACTCTACAAAGAGTAGAGGGATGTGCAAGTGGAAGGTCTCTGCCTTCCTCACCCTACTATGTTGCCCTGCAGCCCTACCAGGGTCTACTTTGATCTCTTCCATATATTGGGTTACTATGTGATATATTTCTGGAAGAAATGGTTCTATGTCTCCAAAGTATTTGAAAACTACAGATTAGTCCAATGTTTGTATTTCATACATGAGATAACCAAGTGCTTAGAGAAGTTTTCTTTCTGCCCACAGCATGAAAGTAGAAAACGCAAGAGGCTAGAAAAGCAGAAAACAAGAAAGTAAAATTTAAATTTACAAAATAATAAGATGTACCCTGTTCTGAAAGAACCCCAAGTGTAACTGTGAGCCAAGAATGTTAAAATAGCAAATGAAGAGCAGTAGTGCCAGTTACGTTCTGTAGAATGTGCTTTGGGGTGATTTGGAGAGGCTTTATGAAGAAAGCAGAACTTGAGCTAGGCTCTCATTTGAGTAAGAATTAGAAAGAAAAGGAAAACATGGATGGACAGCCTGTATCCTTGCATGAAGGAGGAACTTAGTATGGCATGTGAGTAGGCTAAGGAAGAGACTAGACTAAATGGGTTTAAAAGCTCTGGACTGAGGAAAAGGAGAAAATGAGTTTGAATTGATGGTTTAGGATGATTATATGGAGGACCTTTTGAAGAACAATATGAATAATTCCTTCCTAACTTATTTCCTAATTTCTTAAACTTTCCAATTCCTCTTTGTCTCTACTCAGAAAATTTGTACTCAAAGACTGTCAAACAGAAGCCAGGCAGAACACTCATAGACTCTCTAGAATGGCAGATATTGAGGAACAAACAGACAGGAGTGGCACCACTGCCCATCACACTCAAGAACAATACCTTGGAACGGACATCAGATTCTGAGAAAGTCAGAACTGGAACGAAATAGACATATGCCATTGCAGAACCTTGGCCTCAATCCCTGTTCTGCCATTCCAGCATTCCTTGCTTGGGGGGCACCAACCCTTTCCCTGGAATCCTAATGGGGCTGGGGTCCATGAAAGCACAGTGGCTCCCAGACCTTATCTACCATCTCAACACTCTACTGCCTTGCTACTCAAAGGGCTTTTTCAGGACTAACATCATCAGTATCACCTTGGAGTTTATTAGAAATTCAGAATCTCGGGCCCCAACCCAGGCCTACTAAATCAGAATCTGCATTTTAACAAAATCTCCAGGTTATGTGTATGTCCATTAAAGTTTGAGAAACAGCGCTTTATTAAAATTGATTTACTTCAACATTAGCTGTAGCCAGTCTCCAGAGAGCTCTTGTCTTGGACAACTTAATTCTTACCTCTCAGAGACCCAGCAGATGGAGAAGGGGTGACCTACAATCTCCCAGGGAGTATCTTTGCTTCTGAACTCAAGTCACCCTGGAGTAGTTGGGCCAGCATTCCTCAAACTAGTGTTCTGTGAAAAAGAAATGAATGGATAAATGGATGCCGTGCTCAGATATATTTGAGAAATAAAACTAAATAATTTTATTTACTTCAGGAATTCTCAAAGCTTTCAATATGCTAATGAACATTATAATGCTTCAGTAAACAATTATAGGAAATAAATATCACAGAAAAGAGAATTTCACAAATTTATTTGTTTATTCAAACATTTTTCTCAAGTCAGAACTATTTACATCTCAAATGAAAAGTCCCTGCTAAAATCCTCAAATATCAGTTTGGAGAACATTAAGCTAGGCCCACGTATGTACTTGAAACCCAGTTATGATTAAAGTAGAGCACACAGCATCTCTTGCCAATGACATGTTTTCTTATCCCAAGACTCCAGTGGACCCAGTGAATGTGTTTCTAACTTCCATTCCTTTGTTCTCTTTTGCTACATTATCTTTCTACACCAGCACACATCCACACAAAGACCTAGGAATGCTGAGATTAAAAGACTAATAAGAAAAACTAAATTCCTTTCTTCCTGAGCCCTAAATTTTATCCAGGCCCTTCCCTTGTTCCCAAATCCATTTGTACAGAAGGTTTTGTCTCTCTAAGACCAAACTGAGAACTCTGATACCAGATTTCTGGCCAAATGGTCAAGCCGTCAGTATATCTAGTGACCTCCGTGTGCTCAACATTTTATTAGGTACAGTAAGGGGTGCAAAGGAATAAGAAGACATTATTCCTGCATCTGAGAGCTTTAGTCTAATAAAGGATTAAGAGTTTGTTTTCTAGAAAGGGTAGAAATTGTAATAGGCCCTAAAGAGAATCATACAATTTAAAGGAACAAGATTTATTTTTCTTGACCCTAGGAGCTCACATTTTTTTCAAGAAAATAGACAAAAATGACTATAAGAGAACAAGGGGCCTATGAGTGCAAGGCAAAAGGGTTGATTAATTCTGGGGGAAAAGGGAATAGGAAAGGAGTCATAGAGAGGACAACTAATAAATTATGCCCTGGAGAACGAATAGGATTTTCCACACAAAGTAGGAAACGAGGTCAATTCTGAGCTGAAGAGTAGCATCAATTTCAAGCTGACAGAGAAACAGATTAAGATTTTTCTCATCTTCACATGTTAAAAAGAAAAAAATCTCATTCTGTACGATTAGAAAGAACTGGTGTGAAATCATATTGCACTCACTAGACTAGTGATACAAATTCAAGGAAAGAAGAAATGAGTGAGGAGTAGAGTGATTTTTGGGAGCTGAACTGGCTGTCCTTGTATGGGAAACCAGAGCACAGAACAGAACAGTCCAGTGTCAGGACAGTGCAAGAGTGTGGAAACAAAGCAAAGAGCAGGAAGTCCCAAAATACAGATTAAAGTTTGGGCCACATCTGCATCAGACAAAGGCTTTAGAGGTGGTAAGTTATAGGCTAACACTGGACAACATTAAGAAAAGCCCATGTAACAAGAAACTTTTCAGTAAGGTCTCATTGTAAGCAATCTTGAGAAGTTCTAATGACGGCAGGGAGAATTGGAGGAAATCCTAGGGTGAGAGAAAAACGTAGGCAATTTTTAAAGAGAAGGAAAAAATATATGTAAAATAAGGCAATGGCACTATAAAGTCAGGAGTCCCTCTGAGATATGAAGTACATAGGAAAGTGGTGGAACACATCTGGGAGGAGTAAGGACTGATTTCTGGATCAGACTTGTCCTGACTAACCCTCTCCTTGGCCTCAGTTGTCATACCTGTTTAAAGATAAAGATAATCTAAATGGTCTCAAGTTCTCCTTCAAGCTTTAAATTCTATGATCCTCAGAACAAAGATGGTGCAGAGTGAGAAAATGAAGCAAAGAGGCTTAAGCACAAGGTTTACTTGAATGTAGAGAGTGAGTCAGAAGAATTATATCTGAGATATAAAAAGAAGGTATTTATTACAATACAGAAGTATTCAAATGACTGAAAAATATTAGTATGTACTTACTACTGCAATTGTTGCTAATACTACTAATAAAACCCTTCACATCTATATCGCCATGTGTAATTTAGAAAATGCTATTGAGGCTCAGAAAAGAAGGGAAAAGAAATTTTTTGAGTGTCTACTGCTTGCCAGCGTTATGTTAGAAGTCTGTACATAATGCCTGCAATTACTTTATGTGGAAAAAATGACTGTTACTTCACAATTACTTGGAATATTAAGCATAGACATCTCAGATTGTATACAGATTAGTCCATTCAAAAAAGGGGGGAGAAATAGCTTTTAGGAGTTTTGGGGGGTGTGGGGTAGGTTGTTTTTGCTTTACATGTATTAAACTACAATTAGTTTGTCCATGCCAATGTGACATATTTTTGCTACAATCCAGTATAATAATGATATTGATCCGATACCTCAGAAATTCCAGCAAAATCCAATTTCTCAATCACCAGGAGAGCTTTGTAATACCCCAAGTAACCTTCTGCTGAAAAAGAACCCTCTCTGCCCCCCAGGGATTGTATAAATCAGAGATCGATTGAGATAGTGACCTACCTTCTCACTGTACATTAATCTAAAGATGTCAGACAGACTGTTAGTGCTGCTTGTGTCGTTCCCACCACTGTTTGTTTGTTTTCTGAGTTTTCCTCTTTGGCTGAATAAAAATACTCTGTCCTGTGAACTCTGAGAGCAAGATGTGCCACTCTCTTGACCCCCCACACGGCTCCATCAATATTGATTTGAAACAAACCCTCCAGGGTCATCTGTGTTCCTGGCAACGTTTCAATACTAACATGTGGTTAATTTTTTAGAGGATTTTTCTTTCCCTTCCTGTGCTCAAGAGGAGCCGTGGGGTGTGTGGGAAACAGCAGCTTGATGTGTGCATCTGTGGCGCTTGCATATTTCCCTTAGAGATAGTGGCTCTTTCTTCTTAACCGTTCTTCTTTTACTGCACGTTGTGTCCTAGGAACTCAGAGCCATCTAAATGCTTGGAGGGCTTTTAAGACAATATTCTTAGCGACATCGTATGTGAGAAAGTTCATAGAATTCTTATTACTCACTTCCTCACAAAATTTAGCAATTAATATTATGATAATATGTAAATATTATCATATTTACAGCCATTTATATTCAATATGCGTTGGCACACTTTGTTACTAAATGCAGAGGCTGTTATAAATACTTGCTCAAGGATGTCAGTTCTATTAAATAACTAATTTCTGACCAAGAGCACAAGAAACATCTTAAGGCAAATAATGGAGATCTGATTTTTTTTTTTTTTTACCATTACTGTTATCTTTTCCAGGTAGGACAGTGAGTTGTGCTGTTTTAATTTGCAAAATTTGTGAGAACCGTCAGCCAGAGGAGCATTGATGTGTTTCTATTTTCAATAACATAAGGAAATACCCACCTTAAAATCCTATTATATAGAATAAAGACATTTCTTAAGATTATTTACTTCTTATTTTTATAGATATACTAAAATTCACATTTGGGTTATATTTTGCTCAGCAAATAACAATCTTAAACATAATGAGACCATAATTCTTATTTTCCCCTTGGTTGGACTTTCTAAGTCTGTAATGGATCAACACTTTCAAATCCAGAAGGAGACATTTAGAATAAAAACATCCAGTCCTTTCTTTAACTTGCTCGCAGTAGAAAAAATATGTACTTCAAATTATTTTATCAGTAATGGTGCCAGGTTCTACTAAAAGATCGATGCTTTCCCATGTATTTGACCATTTATTCATCAGCAAACATCTGTGGTTAAATAAAATTTGAATAGAATTTTATCAAATTGAATAATGACATACACCAAAGCAGAAATTCTCTGGAAATGCCATTTCTGATTAAATAACCACAGAATGTTTAAGAAATGCCTGGAAATTTGGTAAATGTAAAAAAATATTTTAATGCTTTATACTAGGACTCAACTGTTACCAAAAGAACAGTGAGGTGAAACTTTACCGACCTAGTAGGGGCCCCTCCTCACCTGCTTATAAAACAGATCTACTTCTGCACATCACTTCACTGGTAAATTTAGGTTCATCTTGAAACAAATAGGGGAAATATATTGTGCCCCTAGAAACCCCAGACAGAGATGACACCGTGAGGCAATGGGGATTTCAGAGAGAGTAGAAAGAGATCATTTGCTTTTTGTACTTTACAATTATTTACCTTGTAAAAATATCATAACGAAGACCTGGAAAAGGGAAGTTGGTGGGTGAAGAGAAAAAATAGAAAGGTACATGCATGGTAAGCTTGAGGGACAGGACAAACCTGTGGAGTTCAAGTCAACTGCTCTCTGTGCATTTAGTTTATCTTTCACTGTGTTTTGCACAAGCCTTTAGCCAGAGCTAGTGTTTCATGCCTCAACTCAATCAATGCAAATCTATTTTTCAAACATGTTTCATGTCCTATGATATTCCCAGCACTCCTTGCACTTCCATGCCCTCCATCCCTCCGAGTCTTATTCAGTTTCAAGGCTGTTTAATTGTTGCTTTCTCTATGAAACTGACGCCATATCACCCAAACAGAATCTCTTCTTTATTTTTTTTTGCTTTAATAGCACTTTGCTCTAGCACTAAACTCATACTCATCCCATTTTGTTTTGGCTGCTTGTTTGCATGGCAGTCTGCTAGGTGTAATATAAACTTCTTAAATGAAGAGAAGATTTGTTCTATCTCTTGTATGCAACACAGTGTTGTTGATCTAATAGTTGCTCAATATGGGGAAAATTTTATACAGCCCCCTCCCTGAAACCCAGACTAAAGGAGAGATGGGCCAAACTTTCTCCAAGAGTTACTTAAACACTCAAAAAGAAGAGATTCACATTGGCTAACATACCCATTTGTCAACTAATGTGTATGTTAATCGTGTGTAGTTTTCTAGGGTATATATTTTAACCTTCTCTCCAACTACCCTCTCTTGCAGTCAAAACCTAACAAGCCAATTGTTTCTTGATTTACTAATCTTAGACAATTTTTTTCATTGGTAAAAAAAGCTACAAACATCTGAAGTCCTTTCCAGCTCTAAATTACAACTCTGTGGTCTCTTTCATAATTTTACCATGAAAATAACAGATTTTTATCACTAAGTACTAGTCCATCTCCCTTGGGCTTCTGAGAAAAGTGATACTATATTGTTTTAAACCCCACCTTTTGAAAACACAGAAAGTTACTTTTATTCATTTGTTCAACCCTCATTAAATATGTACTATATATATATATATATATATATATATATATATATACCTCAAACTATAATATTTTAAGCAAACCTAAATCCCATTTTCAAATGCTATTTAATATTATTCTTTAACTCACAAGCTTTATGGGTCACATTCTACTTTGTGCTTATTTGTGTTTATACAATAAGTAGCTAAATAATTACTACTCATTATAGGAAGTAGGAAGTAGGGGCAAGTCAACTCCACAGGTGACTCATGTTATTGAACATGACCATTTGAATTAAAAACCATAGAAGCTTATGGGTTCCTTTCACAGGCCCATGGTTTATATGGAGAACAAGCAAGACAAAAACCCTCTTCAGTGTGCTGGAGAGATTCCCTAGGCAGAAATTTGGGTTAAGAGTTATGGCCATATTGGGAAAGAAGAAGGCATTGTTTGGTTTCCTTATGCACAAGAGAAAAGCAAACAAACAGGTCTTAATGATCTCAGGGAACTGGAGGATGAGTAACCTCAATATTCTGGAAGCAAAAGGCTACTTTTCAAATGTCCCTTTCCCTCAGAAATATTATACCACAAAGACGTTTTTGAGTTTTCACTAAGTCTTGTAAGGACACAAACAATGAACCACTCTACTGCCAACACATGTTCTAATCATTGCATCTGAAAAGTTCTCTTCAATTAAAAAGGAAATTTCCCATAGTAGCTGTTTATGCTTTCTCTCTGTAGAATCTTTAATTTTTAGAGATTGACAATATTATGTGGATGCTCACTAAACATTGGGACTTAGTAGATAACTAATTGTTAATTAATCAAAAGATACTTTTGAGTCCTATTATGGACAGTTTCTCTGCTAGGTCCTTTGGTAAGGTTACAGAGAAGCATGAGGCCCCATCTCTTCTGATGTGGGTTTTAAAAATTAATTGAGGAGGCTATATGTGCATGAAATACTTGATAATATAAGGGAGCTACTACTCACTATCTATTCCTTTTCAAATTAGTAATCATCAAAAAGAGATCAATGAAATACTTATGCTATAAGTAAATGATCTAAATCCATGATTTTTTTTTCAACTTTACTGAGGAACAATTGATAAATATATTTGTATATACTTAAAGTATACAATGCAGTGATTTGATATTCATATACATTGTGGAATGATTACCGGTAAAGATCAAGATAATTAACACATCCATCACCTCACATAGTTAACTCTTTTGTGTGTGTGTGTGTGTGTGTGTGTGTGGTGAGAATTCTTAAGATGTACTCTCAGCAACTTTCAAGTATACAGTACTGTATTATTAACTGTAGTCACCATGCTGTACCTTAGAGTCTCAGAAATTACTATTCTTATAAATGAGAATGTATGTCCTTTGATCTACATTTCCCCATTTTCCCCTCCCCACAGCCCCTGGCAGCCACCATTCTATTCTCTGTTTCTGTGAAATCAGCTATACTGAAAAGACTGTCTTTTCCCCATTGTGTGTTCCTGGTGACCTTGTCAAATATTAGTTGACCATATATTCATTGGATTATTTTGGGGCTCTATTGTGTTGTGCTGGTCTCTGTGCCTATTTTTATGTCAGTACCATACTGTTTTGATTACTATAGCTTTGGTATATAGTTTGAAATCAGGCCATATGACACCTCCAGTTTCGTTTTTCTTTCTCAACATTGCTTTAGCTATTCAGGGTCTTTTGTGATTCCATATGAATTTTAGGATTGTTCTATTTCTGTGAGAAATGCCACTGGAATTTTGACAGGAATTGCACTTAATTTGTAGATCACTTTGGGTAGCATGGATATTTTTATAATATTAATTCTTCCAATCCAAGAGCATGGGATATCTTTGCATTTATTTATATCTTCTTCAATTACTTTTATAAGTGTCTTATATTTTTCAGTGAACAGGTTTTTCATCTCCTTGGTTAAATTTATTTCTAAGTATTTCATTGTTTTTGATGCTATTGTAAATGAGATAATTTTCTTAATTTCTCTTTCAGCTAATTCATTGTCAATATATAGAAACACAACTAATTTTGTATGTTGATTTTTTATTCTGCAACTTTACTGAATTCATGTATTAGTTCTAACAGTTTTTTTTGGTGGAGTCTTTAGGGTTTTCTGTAAATAAGGTTATATCACTTGCAAATAGAGATAATTTTACTTCTTCCTTTCTGATTTGGAGGCATTTCTTTTATTTCTTTTTCTTGCCTAATTTTTGTGGCTAAGACTTACAGTACTACATTAAATAGAAATGGCGAGAGTGGGCACCCTTGTCTTATTCCTAATCTTAAAGGAAAAGCTTTTAACTTCTGACCACAAAATATGACGTTAGCTGTGGGCTTGTCATATATGGCCTTTATTATTTTGAGGTACATTCCTTCTAAACATGATTTGTTGAGAGGTTTTATCATGAAAGGGTGTTGAATTTTGTCAAATGCCTTTTCTGCATCTATTGAAATGATGATTTTTATCCTTCTTTCTGTTAAAGTAGTGTATCACATTTATTGATTTGCATATGTTAAACTATCCTTGCATCACAGGGATAAATCCCACTTAATCATGGTATAGAACACTTTTAATGTGCTCTTGAATTCTGTTTACTAATATTTGGTTGAGGATTTTTGCATCTATGTTCATTAGAGACATTGGCCTGCAATTTTGTTTCCTTGGAGTGTCCTTTTTTGATGTTGGTATCAACCAAATGCTGGCCTTGTAAGATGTCTTTGGAAGTGTTTGTTCCTTTTCACTCTTTGGAAGTATTTGAGAAGGATTGGTTTCAAATATTTCGTAGAATTCACCAGTGGAACAATCTTGTCTGAGCTTTTATTTGTTGGGAGAATTTTGATTACTGATGCAATCTCCTTGCTCCTTGGTCTGTTCATATTTTCTATTACGTCATGATTTTGTCTTGGTAAGTTGTATGTTTATAGGAATTTACCATTTTTTCTAAGCTGTCTAATTTGTTAATATAGAATTGTCCATAGTAGTCTCTTATAACCCTTTGTATTTGTAATTTTATTAATTGGAGTCCTCTAGCTAAAAGTTTGTCACTTTTGTTTATGTTTTCAAAAAAACAACTCTTACTTTTGTTGAACTTTTCTATTGTCTTTCTGGTATCTATTTCATTTATTTCTGCTCTAATTTCTTTCCTTCTGCTAACTTTGGGCTTAATTTGTTCTTTTTATTTTTCCTTGAAATATGAGTTTAGATTGTTTTCTGTGGTCTTTCTTTTTTTCTTAATGTAGGCATTTATTGCTATAATCTTCCCTCTTGGAATTACTCTTGCTGCATTCCATAAGTTTTAGTATGTTGTGTTTCCATTTTCATCTGTCTCAAAACTTTTTCTTATTTACCCTTTGCCCCCTCCCAGCTACACCCCATTTTCCAGTATGGGTATCCTTCCAGATCTTTTTTTGCACATCTATATGTATGCATATAGAAATACAGAATTTTACTTTGGGGGGTGTGTGTGTGTGTGTGCGCACACATGTGCGTGTTCATTCAGTACATAAAGGGTTTCATGCTATAGGGTGTTGTTCTTTACCTTTCTTTCTCCACTTAACAAACCCTCTTGGAGCACTTTCTCTATAAGTAGCAGGGCCCTAAGTTCGTTTGTATAGACTGTGCCCTACACAAGGACACCAGACTATAGCACTTAGTGGGGGCTGATGGATAATCTGAGTTTTATTCATTAAGCCGTGAACCTTGGCAGGGGCTGCACCCCTCCCAAGGGAAACAGTTTTCTAACTCAAATTGAAGTGGTGGATAAGTTACTGTGGCTCTGTCAGTGCATGTGAATCTACCTCATATTTGTAGCTACTGGGTAGTGATCTAAGGGATTATGGTACCATTACATTAAACAGTTTTCTGTTGATGGCCACATAGGATATTTCCAGTTCTTAGACCACTAGGAAAAAATTCTTTAATGAATAGTGTTGGGCATACTAATTTTTTGCATGTATGCAAGTAATTCTCTATGCTAGGTATCTAAAGTTAGATTGCCAGGTTGAGGAATACTCCTACTTTAATTTTAATAGATACTGCTAAACTGCCCTCCAAATAAGGCAGAAATTTACATTTCTGAAGACATGGTCAAGATATTTTTTTCTTTTTTGACAATCTGATAGGTGAAAAACAGTAATTCTTATTCTTTACTTAATTTGCATTGTTATGATTACCAGTGCAGTTTAGGGTTTTAAATCATTATAATTTTTCTGTGAATAGCCTTTTTGTATGCTTTGACCATTTTTACTAGGTTGTCTTTTTATAACTTCTTAATTCTTCATTATATATGATCCAAATATTTTTGCTCAGATTGTCAGTTGTATTTTAACTTTTATCAGTCTTTTCATTTGTAGGTTATTATACATTGTCGTATCTCATAGAATATTTTGATTGTTCTGTTTTATTTTGTTTTGTTTTTAAGATATTTATGATTAATAATCCTTTCCTCTTGCAGGAGAATTTTAAAATCAATTTATCGTAGGTGAGCATTTGTAAGTAAAATATGTTTTTTTAAGTAGGGATAGATAAATAAAGTAAAATTGACAAAATAATGACAGCCTTTAAGCTGATAGGTACACAGGGTTTATTATATTATCTTTCTCTGTTTTTGTATATGTTTAAAGATATTCATATTAAACAAGGTTTTTTGTCTGCTTCCTTTGGGATTTTTTCCTTATCTTTATTTTTGCTCTTTAAGAATCAGCTTTCCAAGTTCCATTAGAAATCTCATGGGAGGGCTTCCCTGGTGGCAAGTGGTTGAGTTATCTTTCTCTGTTTTTGTATATGTTTAAAGATATTCATATTAAACAAGGTTTTTTGTCTGCTTCCTTTGGGATTTTTTCCTTATCTTTATTTTTGCTCTTTAAGAATCAGCTTTCCAAGTTCCATTAGAAATCTCATGGGAGGGCTTCCCTGGTGGCACAGTGGTTGAGAGTCCGCCTGCCGATGCAGGGAACACGGGTTCATGCCCCGGTCCTGGAAGATCCCACATGCCGCAGAGTGGCTAGGCCCGTGAGCCATGGCTGCCGAGCCTGTGCTCCGCAACAGGAGAGGCCACAACAGTGAGAGGTTCAGGTACCGCAAAAAAAAAAAAATCCCATGGGAGTTTTGGGTTAGACTACTATGGGGTTATAAATTAATTGAAGGACATTTCATTCATTCATTCATTCAATAAACCCTTATTATGTGGCAATATGCAACCACTGCTCTAGATTCTTGGGTTACATCAGTGAACAACAAGCAACAATTGCTACATTCTAGTGGGGAAACAGACAATATACACAACAAATTAGCTGTGAAGCATATTAGAAAGAATTTTCCTGTCCAGAACAATCATATAGCTCCTCACTTTTTCAGTATTCTTTTAGGTCTTTTGGTGACATTTTTGGTTTTCTCCGTAAAAGATCTTGATTATTTCTCATTCAATTACTTCTAGATATTGTATAGTCTTTGTTGTTACTATGATTGTTTTTCTATTCCATTTTTTAAATGGTTACACAAGAATGCTCCTGTGTTTTTCTTTGTTGAGCCAAATCCTTTTGTTGTTGTTGTTCTAATAGATTATCAGATTATTCTCTGAGATTTTCAAGGCACAAATTCTCTTCGTTTATAATATAATCACTGTTTTGTTGTTGCTGCTATTGTTTTTGCTGTATCAGCCAGAACCTCAAGTACAATGTTGAATAGAATATGTGATAACAAGCATTCTTACTTTTTCTTAATATTGTAGGAGTGTTTCTAACGTTTCACCATTATCCTTAATATTTACTCTATTGTCTGATACTCCTAATCAAGTTAATAATGTTGCCTTCCAAATACTTGCTACCTGAGAGAGTTTTTATTGTTGTTGTTCTATTTATCAAATCACTAACAAGTGGTCTGAAATAGTTTTTCAATGTTATAAGTGCCTTTTTGACATTTTTTGTTGTATGTTTTCTATTAATCTGTTACCGTAGGGAATTAATGAATTTCTTATTGTGGAATTACTCTGGGGAGAATCTAATTTTTATTGTCCTAATTTTTGTCTGAAGCTATGAAACAGCTTTCTCTGTAATATATTTCCGTGTTCCTCAACCCTCACTATGCTTTGAATACATCTGTGGAACTTTTAAAAAACACACTAGCTTGGTCCTGTGCTACACCAACTGAATCTGAATTTGGTGGGTGGAGCCTTAGCATGTGGAAGTTTTCAAAGCTACACAAGAGTACTTATAATCAGCCACTATTGAGGACTTTTGCTCTCCTGTGTGTGGTCAGAAGTTCTCAAAGTGTGGGTCCCAGCAGCAGCAGCAACAGCAGCATTACCTGGGAACTTGCTAAAAATGTAATGCTCCATCTCCATCACAGACCTACTAAGTCAGCAGCTCTCTGTGTTTAACAAGTTCTTCAGATGATTTTGATGCTCACTAATATTTGAGAACCACTGGTAGAGTTTGTTGTTGACAGAAAGACAAAAAGAAGGAAAAGGAGGAGGGAAGGGAGAGAGGGAGGGAGGGAGGGAGAGGAGGAAGGAAAGAGAGAGAGAAAGAAAAAGAAAGGAGGGACAGAGGGAGAAAGGGAAGGAAGGGGGAAGAAAGGAACAAATCATTCATAGGATGATTTATCTTCTAAATGTATAGGTTGATAACTATAAGAAGATACCGCTCATGTGTGACTAAGTCTATTTTTTAATCTACATGTATTCAGCCCAGATGTCTCAATGCATGTGAATTTGTTTGGGAAATATAACCTTTGGGGTCACCTGTAGAGTTGAAGAAAGTGCCTTATAGGACTAAAAGTGTTGGTGGCTACCTGTTTAACAGGAAGCAAAAGCTGAGTTGAATCAGGAGACTCAGATTTTCCAGTTCTGCCATTAACTGTCTTAATTTGCCAAGGTTATTATCACATCGGAAAAAAATGAGAGGATTGGGCTAGATACATAGTTCCCATACTTCTTCAGTGTGAGGACTCTTCATTAATGTCAAAAAAGCCACAAATATACATCACATAATTAGTAGTTAGAAAATATTCAGTGGCAAAAAATTTACTCTGACTTTGCTCACTCATGGAAGATTTAGTACCAAACATTAACAATTTAAGTAAATTCGTAATCCTAAAAATATCACAAGAGCAGCCTTATGCATTTTTCACATTTAATTTTGCTACTAAAACAAAAAGTGGCAAGTCTTAGATTTACTTGGGATTATTATAACACTGAATAAGATACTGAGAAAAAAATTTTACATTCTTTGAAGTTGTATAACGAAACTTAAGAGGCAGTTGATGTTCATTCATTCAAGGAAACAACCTTGTGAAAGACCTCTGCATTGGAATTTGAAACCAAGGAGTTTCCTCTGATATACCCAGGCAAGGGAGAGGCGTGTTAAGCAGAAGAAGCATTATTACATGAGTCAAAAATAGAGTTGCCGGATAAAATACAGGATTCCCAGTTACATTTGAATTTCAAATAAACAACAAAACACCTTTAGTATAAGTATATCCCATGCAATATTATCCCATGGAATATTTGGGACACATACTAAAAAATATATCTTGCATTTATCTGAAATTCAAATATAATTTTTGTTGCTAAATCTTGTAATCCTAGTTGCAAATGAGAGAGATCATGGCATATTTGAGAAACCGAAAGTTCTGTACTTCTAGTACAGTATTTCCTAAAATACAGTGTGGTTTATGTGAGATTACATCAGATAGTATAAGGATTTTTTATTTTGATAATTTTGGCATTTGATACACATTAGAAAAATATAAGATTTTCACTTATATTTTATACAGCACTTATATATTAAAAATTCATTGTTTCAATTGAGATATAATTGACATATAGCATATTAGTTTCAGGTGTACACAGTAATGATTCGCTATTTGTATATATTGCAAAATGATCACCACATTGACTCCAGTTAACATTCAGCACTACAGATAGTTACGGTTTTTTGTGATGAGAACTTTTAAGATCTGTTCTCTTAGCAACTTTCAAATGCACAATACAGTATTATTAACTATAGTCACCATGTTTTACATTACATCCCATGACTTATTTATTTTATAACTGAGAGTTTGTACCTTTTGACCCCCTTCACACATTTTTCCCACCACCCTCCAACCAACCTGACTCTGGCAAGCACCAATCTGTCCTCTGTATCTATGAGTTCAACTTTTTTTAGTTGTTTTTTAGATTCCACATTTAAGTGAGATCATGTAGTATTTTTCTTTCTCTCTATGATTTAGTTCACTTAGCGTCATACCATCAGAGTCCATTCATGTTGTCACAAATGGCAAGATTTCATTCTTTTTTATGCCTGAATAATATTCTGTTGTTCATTTTCTTTATTTTCTTTATTCATTCATCCATTATTGGATGCTTAGCTTGCTTCCATGTCTTGGTTATTGTAAATAATGCTGCAGTGAATATGGGGATACATTTATCTTTTTCAGCTAGTGTTTTCATTTTCTTCAGATAAATACCTAGAGCTGGGATGGCTGGATCATATGGGAGTTCGATTTCTTTATGTTTTGAGGAACCTACATACTCTTTTCCACAGTGGCTGCAACCAACTGACATTCCCACCAACAGTGCACAAGGGTTTCCTTTTCTCCACATCCTCACCAACACTTGTTATTTCTTGTCTTTTTTGTAATAGCCATTCTGACAGGTGTGAAGAGGTATCTGATTGCTGTTTTGATTTGCATTTCTCTGATAATTAGTGATATAGAGCATCTTTTCATGTACCTGTTGGCCATCTGTACGTCTTATTTGGAAAAATATCTATAATCAGATCCTAAAAATGCATTTTTGGCTGTAAAAATTGTCTAATTAAAGAAAAACATGAAGAAATATATAGTTGTCCTCAGAATGATTGAATTTGAGGAACACTGGGCAGGATCAAGGAGAATGATGAGAGGTAAAACTAGAAAAGTAGACAGAAGCCAGGTCAATACAGGACTCTTTTTCTAAATGAAGTCATGTATTTTTATGGAAAAGGAATAAATTTTTACTTATGCCTTTCTTTGTTATCCACACCTAAGGAAAGACCATCACATTCCTGAAAATAGCTTATGGAATTTTAATGTTAAATAGATGTTTTTCATATGTTTTCAAACCAGAAAAAGTCCTGTCTCCTTTAATACATGACCCCAAGCAAAGTACTGAGAAGTGCTAAAGGAAGGAAGGAAGGAAGGGAAGAAGGGAGGGAGGGAGGGAGGGAGGAAAAAAGAAATGAAAAGAAAGAAACTGCAGGGATTTGCAGATATCATGTAGGCATGATGACACAGGAGAAATAACCAACCCAGAAAGGCTGCCTTTGTGTCTATAAATGTATTAAGTCTGCATCCAAGGTAGATTGACATCCAAGGTCACTTAATATATTAGTACTTAGAGTGAAGACTGGTTTCAGAATGCTTACCAAATTACTTAGGTAGAAATTGTATCCCAGCCAAAAATGGGACTTTAAAGCCAGTGGAGGAAGTCATCCTCAGGTTCCACTGGACAGAAAGGAACTGCTGCCCACATAGCTCTCTCCCGGTTCACACCTGCCACTTCTAGGCGCTCCTTAGGACCAGTTGCATAAATGTCCTTCTAAATCGTTCAGGAGACTTAGGCAATTTACAAAGTCCCAGCTAAGAAATGCTCCATTTGAAGGCTCATTGGAGTTTAAAAACTGAACAAAGGAGAGACCAATTTTCTTCACCATGCCTTTTAAATGAAAGGAGATAAATAGGGAGTGAACATAAACACTTAATGTAAAGCCACAATTTACCTATCAGTTAAAAGATTCCTTGTAGTAACTTTAAGTGAGGATAATACTTATCTCTCTCCACCATCTAATATTAAAAAGATATTGCATATGTTATTATTCATTAAAGATAATATACAAAGATTTTTGTGTTTGAACAGACTATATCTGGCAAGTGGAAGATAGTAGCTGGGTTTTTTTTTTTATTACCTTTATTACCAGTCTACATCAATTTCATCTTAAAATGCACCCAAATAAAAATTAAGGCTGACTTATTTAACTTGCCTAAAAATTCTGACATAAAATAATTACATTATTTTTAGCTTCTGTGGGTCACCTCAGATGAAAATCTTCACTGCTTCTAAAGAAACACAGATTTAATAACTTTCTGGTCCTTTAAGCAGGATATTATGTTAAGAAAGGAAAGTCTAGAATGAGGAATTTATTGTCAAATGAAATTTATAACACTAATATGAGATTTCATACTAGTCCAGCTGGCTGTAGATCAAATAATTTCAGAATGAAATTGAGCCAAGCTTTTTGCTAAAAGGTCCCTTTCTTTTACGGGTGAGCAAGGAGCATTAGTAGCCCAGAATAGCAGTAAGATGTGTATGGAATCAAAGACAGTGTACGGACCAGAACCTTGGATTAGGAATCAGGAAGTCTTAGTTCTATTCCTGGCCTAGCCTTTAATTTATTATGCCTGTCTATGTGATGCCACAACTCACTGACAAGCAGAACATTCAGGCAGTGCTGTATTTGCTGAGCCAAAATATCTACTATTTGGAAGCATCCGGGTATTTCACCGAATTTTTTGGTTTTCTTCCAAATGCTTGGCATAAGAAAAACAGAGACTGTGCATCTCTGAGGGAGGCACCCTTTTCTCTGGACCTCATGTTTGCCCCGTCTGTGAAATGTCCAGTAACGTACAATTCCTCCCCACTCCCTATGTGTGCTGTGTTCTATGTTGTTCAGTAAAGAGCATCTGGAGAAAGAGGAGGGTCAGATTTATATTCTTCAGATGGAAGGAAAGAAGGAGCATAGAGGCCTGGGTTCAAAGGATTTCAGTTTATGTCCCTGTAGAGAATAACCCCCTAAAAACTCTGTTTATCTCCCCCAGATACCATGTGATTAAAGTGACTTCACTGCCCAGGACTAAGTAGCTCTTGGAAGTAAAGAAGGAGATCTTTCGGATTGCCCAATGAACACCATGTGGCTTGGCCATTTTAGGTTTTGACAACAAATCAAGTTGAAAAGACGTTTCTTGCATAATTTTGCTAAGTATCCACTGACTTGTGTTTGAAAAAGATACAACTGGAGATTTCTTCCACGGTAGCTACATATATTATCTATACCTTGACATCAGCTGGTTATAGTCTCAAGACAACAGGATGTTTCTGTTCTTAGCAGGACACAGACACATACTGGGAAAAAGAGGCATATATCATATTATTGACTCAAGGTCAGCTCACAGCCAACCAAATACTTTTCCTCATTAAAAAAGCAGATTGTGGCTATCCCATTAAGAATAGCCTGTTCATATTCTAAACAGGCACTTAATTCTTAGGCTTCATTAAAAAGGGTATACAGAACATGGGGAAATACTTGCCTTCTCTGTCTTCATGGTCAGAGAACATGTAGAGTAATATATTTAATCCTGGTACCAACCATTAATTGGGTCATTGACAGTTATATCCAGAGAAGAGTAAACAGAACTAATAAGGATTTGAAAACATGTCATATAAGAAGTAAAGGAACTGAGGATGATTTACCTAGAAAAGGAAGAAAATGGGCACAACATAGTTTTTCAAATATTTGAAAGGCTGTTTCATGGAATAGGCACTACTTATGCTGTCTGGTTCTGGAGGGAGAAACTGGGAAGTTAGAGGAAGGCAAAATTTGTCTCCATAACATTTCTAAAAATTATAACTGTACAAATATGAAATTGGTTGCTTCCTATGAAATGATGTATAGCACGTAGTAGATGGTCAATAAACATATCTTGAACGATTGTTAAATAAAAGTGTAAAGAATTGGACCAGATGCTTCAAAGGTGTCTTGCAGTAAATTGTGGTCATTGGTGTTCTTCCAAAACATAGTTTCTGTATGCTGGAAAGAATGGAAACCAGGGTGTATTAGTCATGTGGCATTGCTGGACATAAAATATGGTGAGGTTCCAAAAATGTTTGGTTGTCAATATGTGGTGAGAACTCTCAAAGTTTAAAAAAGCACAGTAAATCACTCATTTGCTTACATCCTGCCCATAGCCCCGCAGCACACAAAGAATAAAATTGACCTCTTTATAGTGACCTTCATGACAGAATGTAATTTGACTCCTATTTATATTCAACCTCATTTTGTCCTAGCACCCACTCCCTCACTTTCCCTCTCCTGGCTTCTCTAACCTTTTTTCAAATCCTCGTATTCACCAAACATTCTTACCTCAGTGTCCTTGTATCACTCCTCACCCTGCGTGGGACACTGCTTTCCCAGTTCTACTACTCCTCGCTCCCTCCCTCCCTCCCTTCTTTCCTTCCTTCCCTTTCTCTTTCTCTCTCTCTCTCTCTCTCTCCCTTTCTCTCTCTCCATCTCTATCTCCATCTTTCTCTCCTCTACCTCATTTTTTTCACCCCATCATGGTTTACTCCCACTTCTTGACCACCCTCTACAAGGTGGGACACTCCACCTGCAGTTACTGTTTACCTCATTACCCTATTTATTTTCTTCTTACACTTGTTCCTATTGGAAACGATCTTATTTATGAATTTGTTAACTTTAATTATCTGTCTTCTCATGTTGACTATAATATTCAGGACAGCAGAGATTTTCTATCTCTTGTTCATTGATGAACATTTTGTCCCTTTCATAGTGCTTGGCCCAGAATAGCTGTGACTGCAGGAAAGAAAGAAAGAAAGATGGGAAGGGAAAGAATTTCACATCTTGGCTTTGATTTAAGGGGGTTAAGTTACTGAAATACCTAGAACTAAGGCAGCTTCGCTTATTAAGAAGTTCCTCTTCCTGGCCTATAGAGACAGCATGAAATGGAAGCTCCACTGTAGGGTTCAACCTCGCCAGAATCTGCAAATGCACAGCTCTGTTTTCAGGCATGAGCTATTCGCTGGAGTTTAGCCATGGACATATGAAAGGTTAGAACTTTGCAAAATATTCATACTTGGGCTTTAACAACAAGGACAAAAAATTTATCCAAAGCATCTGATTTGTAGCCAACTCAATTTTGTGATGTTTAACTAATGTGTAACATACTATATGAGTCTGTGTACTTGACACTTGAGGCTGAACGTTGTAATAGATGGTGAATAAGGAAGCATCCATGAAGAAAAGGGAAAATCAATAGGCTTATTTCTCTAAAGAAATATCTTAGACCAAGGCTGTTTTGTTTTATTCTTTTGGCAGATAATTTAAAATAATTTGATGCTCAGCCAATGGATTTCAAAAAGTTTTTAAAGCACAAACTCAGCATCTAGTTAATTCAAAAACAAATTATTTCTGAGGCTACTACTGATAGGTCTAGGATAGCTGCAGGGTATACTGTTTTTTCCAACATTAACTTAGTAGCTGGAAAAATATCAAGATATATTTTCTAAGACTTTGGGAAGTGTTGTTTCACTTGCTCCTGTTGATTTCATTGTTATTATTATTCCTGAAAATGTATTGTGTATGCAGTGTAGAACTTGACTCTGTGTCTGCCAGGTAGAAAAACTTCATCTTTGTGCTTGAGGATGTTATTACTGGGGAATGAAAGACAATCACACAAAAACATACGTGGATATGTATAGAGATGCAAAGAACATTATCTTGCCAAACACAAATTTGGTTTAAAAGAGAAGGAAATTATATAAGCAAACACATTGGGGGAGTAATTAAGGGGACTTTGAGTCTTCTATTCAGACAGATTCTTCCATTTACTGGATTATTTAGAAGAGAATTAAACTGAGTAATCTCTAATATTTCTGGGACTCTATTTTAAGGTATAAGCAGAGTTTTACTATAAATAACATTCTTTTAAATATAACAAAGTTCTGTAGCATTGAGGAATATGATGTATAGTAAGGTTCAGGTCTGTTTGCAAATATCCTGCCCCTTCTTAAGCACAATAAAACTTTATGATGACAAAAGTTCTGTAATTCTCTGTCAGAGCCTCATTAAATGTTTTAGACAGCAGGGACGATGGAAGGAAATTGAAGAAATAATCATAGCATAGTACCCTAAAGGAATTAACATAACTCAAAAAAATTCTTAATTTATTCTCAAAATTAATGACTTTGTGGAAACAGGACTAGGTCTTTCAATTTGATATTAATCTTTAAACCAAGCACAAGTTCAGCTTACACAAATAACTTGTCCATGTTAGCTGAATTAATGATTTTTTGACCAACTTAATCTAATTAACCAATTATTTGACATGTGAAAGATAATTATTATTATTAACAGTCTGCTATTAATATTAACATAATTATTATTAATATTAGCTAATCTAATTTCATTTATAGCATTAGATGAATCCATGAAATTACCCAAGTCCTTGTTCTTTAGGGTCCCCTGTAATGGTGACTAGGGAATTTAGGGTGATTAAAAGTAAAAGGCCCAAAACAAAAGATCTGATTCAGACAGTCACCTCATTCATACCACTACTAATCCCGTCACCTCAGCAAAGCCTCCAAATTACTCCCTTGTGCCTGCACCCCTCAGGCTTCCATCATGGTATAGTTTCCCTTTGAGGTCACCACTGATGGTCCTTTTAAAGCTGATTTCACCCAGGTAAATATCTCAGACAGATGATAAATGGCAAGGGCAACATGAGTCACAAATGATGACTTGCCTCAAAAGTGCTGGTCCCAAGTCTGTGACATCCCTCAATAGATTATGCTTCTAAGGAAACTTACAGCGCTTTCCATGTTTTGTTTTGTTTTTTTCTTTTACCCAGTACTCTGCCCAACCCTGATATCTTGCACATTACAGAAAGTCTGAAAGTTTTCTAATACTAACTGACTTGATTTGAACACCTAAGAATAGTGAACAGTCATGCCCAAATAACTCTATATGGTCAGTAAGAAGCTTTAGTTATTTTTATAAACAAAACTATTTCCATAAATATGTCTATATTATAGAGAGTTCAGAATAAGTAATCATTATTCATACGATTGTGGAGGCTTTTTTCAAAAGTGTGTGAAAGAAAAGAAGCTTGAAAATAAATACTGGCAATGACATAGCTTGAAGCAGCAGTAAGTAAATGGCCCCATGCAAAAAAACAAAGCTAAACTAAACAATCCTGCCTTGTTTGATTCTTTTCCTATGTTTTACTATACTCAGAAATATTCATCCAAAAATATTATCTTGTATGCATCCTTAAATGTCTAACCCGCAAACAGTTATTAGTATGTTATAATTGATTTGTACTATGACAAAAGAAGAGTAAACATACAACTTTTCTCAAGAATAATTCATCGGAAATTGTAAGTATCAGTACTGATATGATGTTATACTTCCTTTTCATTGTGCCTTGCTCTAGAAAATATGTATTTAATATGCATGTAAAATGCTTTCTTGGCAGGTGGTCAGTATCTTTGCAATGAAGAGCACATTGATGGTACAGAATAGAACTTCCCTCCCCCTTAAGTAGAAGACTGCCTATTATTCAGTGTCCTTTTTGTCACATTGAAGAACAGAGAACTTTTTATTTTTTCCAAGAAATGGCCTTTCAGATTCAGTAACAACATGTTCTGTTCCTCAGGAAATAAGAGAAGATCGAGATAGGGTGCGGCTAGACTCGATGTTGTTGCTGATCATGAAACTGGACCAGCTTGATCAGGACATTGAGAACGCTCTCAGCACCAGCTCCTCTCCATCCAGCACACCAACCAACCTTCGGCGGCAAGTCCCTGTGAGCTTCCCACTTCCCACTTCTTTGCATATGAACATGATGTCTCTACTTTGTATAGTCCCTCTTGCAAATGAAACATGTTGGATGGCCCCACTACCCAAATGGGACCCTGATAGTGTTCCATAAATGTCACTCAAATCATTCTAGGCTTCATGCAGAGTCCATAAGAGAAGTGTGTGATTCAAAAGAAAATGGTTATTACTACACAGGAAAGAGGGTCATTTTGGGAAATTATTTTGCTTCCTAGTGATCAGATTCTCTTCATTGTCATTGTTTCCCTAATTGTTGGTTTTCCTTGATACGCTATAAACGCCATTAGCAGTGCTCTGTTTATCTTGTTTAGTGCCTTATTTCCAGTGTCCCACAAATTTACATTGCATATAGAAGATGGTTAATAAATATTTGCTGGACAGATGGATGAATGGTTGGATGGATGAATGGTTCGTTGGATGAATGTGTGGGTCGATGAATGGGTGTATAGATGGGTGGGTGAGTAGGTGGATGGATGGATGGACGGATGGATGGATGGATGCTGGTTGAATTAACCAGGCATATTGCAAAAAAGAATTTAGATGAAATCAGCTTGAGAACACTCTAAAATTCACTTAGTGAAACACAATGAATAGGACAGAGGTGAAAATTTTATTCTACTGTGCATTAATTTCAAATAAGATAGACACTCCTATCAGATTCTAACACTCAAAATAAAATTTAGAAGACATAGATTCCAAAATGTCTATACACTTTACATATTTAATATTAGCTTCAATTAAATGGCTTAGTTTTTGCAGATCTAGCAAATGTGATGGTAGAATTTACTTATAATTAAGCCATGCATTCCTTTTCAATTAATCTATCACTTTTGATATTCAGTAATCAACACATTAATTCAAGAAATTTTGTAATTACCTAAGATCAAAGGGGTGGAAAATGTTATATAAAAGCACCTTTCAAAATAGAACTATTCTGTATCAAATTGTTTAATTTGTATAGTTCTACTATTGATTCTAAAGTTATTCAAGACTCATTCTGACTGTGGTGCAGAATATTTCAAAGTCAATAAACAAGTTAAAATAATAGCTAACCTAAGTATAAACGAAGTATTAATACTATTCTAAATGCGTTATGTATGTTAACACAATCATTCCTCACAACATTGTTCAGATGAGTAAAAAGAATAGAGAAATTATATGTGCCAGAGCTGGCACAGAAGCCCAGCCAGTCTTGATCCAGAGCCATGTCACTCAACCACTATCCCATACTGCCTTTCCTAGCTGGCTATAATGGAAATCTGATAGCTTGAGCAAAAAACATTTTTGATTAAAAAGTGAATAAGTATGAAATTAAATGCTTTGACCTAGAAAGCTGGTAGGAATGACATTTTTCTTTTAATAATTTTTCTTCATCCTTCAGGATTCATCTCAAATGTTTCCTTTACAGTGAAGTCTTCCCTAAATTTCCTTCTGTCTTCCCAGACAGAACCGCTTACTCCTTCCCTGGTGCCGCCATAGCGTCTTGCACATACTTTAGTAGGACAGGCACCCAGATGGAGGAAACGTAGTGAAAGTGATCTCCTGAGGCCAAAAAGAAGGGATGTTTTCTCGTTTACATATGAAGGGTGTAGAAGCTTCAAACTCATTTTCATCAACACTTTAAAGCCCACTTTTTCAATAGGAGGTGCTTCTCAGTACTTTTGCCATTAATGTAGGTGTGGAATACATTTTCTCTTGAAAGTTTTCTGGTGTGAATTGCTGATCTCTCCCTATCTCTTTACTTGCTCCCCTTTTCCCTCTATATTGACCTTTCCTCAATCCCATGTATTTAGGGAAAAAAGCACAGCCCAGATTTCTGCTAAATACAACTCCATATTGTCTCCATCTCAGAGAGCAAAACAGCCCTTACCTGCTAGATATGGTTCTTTGTTGAGTGGTAAAGACAATGCAAAACAAGAGCTAAGGTGGGTGATGATTAGGATTTGTCTGCATCTACATCTCTGCCTCCATTTAAAGTGTAAACTGGATTTTATATTGCATGCACTATTTCATGGACCATCACCACCCTTGCTGAACAAGGGTTAATTCTGTAAATAAAGATGTATTTCTGAGTTTTTAGTTCAACAGATACTTGAAATAGGCCAAATAATACAGTAGAAACATAAACTTTGGAGTCTGCAGGCCTGAGTTCACATGCCAGCTCTACAACTGAATATCTGAGAACATAAGAAAAGTATTTAATTTCTCAACTTCAGGTTGAGAGGAGCCATTGTTTCCTACTTAATGGCTTGTTGGGAGGAGTAAATGAAAGAACACGTGTGAGATGCATTGCAAAGATCTGGCACAGAGTACATATTTAGTATTTGTTAATACCATTGCCTTCTCTCATGTACTCACTCACACCAGACACTGGGTTAGAGGTAAATAAGACATAGCCTGCATCCCTAGAAACTTCTTTTTGTGTCTGTGTTTTTCTAGGTTGTCCCTTTTTCTTTCTTTCTGTTCCTTGGTATTTAAAGCTAATTTTAACATTCTGTCGTCACCAGAATTTTTTCCACATGCGATTTCCATTCCTTTTGATAATTGTACCATGGAATAAGTGGATTATAACAAGTAATTATGACCTTGATTGTCCACCAAGGAGTACTGTCCCAGATTCAGAGGAGAAACCCCTCTGCCACACCCTCATACTCCACTGTGAACGTACAGTTTAGCAAGGAGGGCAAGACATACAATGAAACAGTGACCTCAGTTTGAGATTATTTGTAAGAAAATGCTGGAGTGAGTTCTACATATAATAAAGGGGGTAAAGAATAATATGGGCTGGAGTCTTTAAGAATAGCTTCAAAGAGAAACATATTAAAATAAGGGTAGATGTAAAAATGTATAGAAGGCTGCCTTGATAGAGCCTGACAAGTGAGGGTCAGGCAGATCTGAGCTTTAATGTCAGCCCTGCCACAGAACATGAATTTGGTCAAGTTACTTGCCTTAAGTTTTGGCTTCATCATCCATCAGGTAGTGATAATAATATCTTCCACATAGAGTTTGTGAACATGGAAACAGAGAATGGCTGTACAGTATTGTCTTTAAATGGTAAAAAAAAATTTTAATATTTATTATTTTACCTCAGAATTATTGTATTGTTAGAAGGATGCAAGGTTACCCTGTTATTTGCCTAATCAAATCATAAATAGGAAGGCAAAATTAGTGCAAATGATTTCTGATAAACATAAATGTAAAATATAAATGGCTTATAAACTACCTGCTACTTATGATTATGCATTTGATGTTTATAAATTACCTGCTATTTATGACTATCCATTTGATGTTGATTCAATCTGAAATCGTAATGAACCATTTTTCTCTTATGGTAAAATGTAAAATGTCTTTTCCGTGCAAAAAAAAAGAATAGATGACCCTTAATCTGAAAGCACTCAGGACATGAGAAATTTGGTTATGGTTATATGTTTTACACACACACACACACACACACACACACACACACACACACACACACACACACACACACACACACACACACACACACACTTAAAGAATTTAGTATAATGTTTCATATTTATTATTGTTATGTTATGTATTATTGTTATTGTTATGTTATTGTTATTGTTATGTATGTACCCTTTCTTTTTTATCTTTGTTTTCCACTTTTTTCTTTTCTTTTTTTTTTGTAGCTTTATTGAGATAGAATTGACATATAACATTGTATAAGTTTAAGGTATACAATGTGATGATTTGATACAGTTTTTTTATGCAAAATAATTACCACAGTAAGGTTAGTTAACACATCCATAAACTGATATAATTACAATTGTGTGTGTGTGTGTATGTGTGTGGTGAGAACATTCAATATCTACTCTCTTACAACTTTCAAATATATAATACAGTGTTGTTAACTGTAGTCGCCAAAATGAAGATTAGATCCTCAGAACTTATGCCTCTTATAACTGGAAGCTTGTACCTTCTGACCAGCACGTCCCCATTTTCCCCACATTCCAGCCCCTAGCAACCACCACTTCACTCTGTTTCTATTTTGGCCTTTTTTTTAGATTCCACATATAAGTGAGATCATACAGTATTTGTGTTTCTCTGCCTGACTCATTTCACTTAGCATAATACTCTCCAGGTGCTTCCATGTTGTCACAAAAGGCAGAATTTCCTTCTTTTCTATGGCTAAATAATATTCCATTGTATATATACCACATTTTCTTTATCCATTCATCCATCAATAGACACTTCAGTTATTTCTGTGTCTTGGCTATTGTGAATATAATGCAGCCATGAATATAGGGGTGCAGATGTCTCTTTAAGACAGTGATTTCATTTCCTTTGGATGTATATGCAGATGTGGACTTACTGGATTATATGGTAGTTCTATTTTTAATTTTTTTTTTTTTTTTTTTTTGCGGTACGCGGGCCTCTCACTGTTGTGGCCTCTCCCGTTGCGGAGCACAGGCTCCGGATGCGCAGGCTCAGCGGCCATGGCTCACGGGCCCAGCCGCTCCGTGGCACGTGGGATCCTCCCGGACACGAACCCGTATCCCCTGCATTGGCAGGCGGACTCCCAACCACTGCGCCACCAGGGAAGCCCTATTTTTATTTTTTGAGGAACCTCCATACTATTTTCCATAGTGACTATACTCATTTACATTCCCACCAACAATGCACTAGGATTCCCTTTTATGATAGCTGTTCTGACAGGTGTGAGGTGATATCTCATTGGAGTTTTAATTTGCATTTCCCTGATAATTAGTGATCTTGAGCACCTTTTCATGTACCTGTTGGCCATTTGTGTCTTTGGAAAAACTGTCTACGCAGGTATTTTGCTCATTTTTTAATCAGATTATTTGTTTTTTGCTATTGAGTTGAATGAGTTCCTTATATATTTTGGATATTAACCCCTTATCTGCATCCTTCATTCTGTTGATTGTTTCCTTTGCTGTGCAGACGCCATTTAGTTTGATATAGTCCCATTCGTTTATTTTTGCTTTTATTACTTGTGCTTTTGGTGTCATACCCAAAAAATTGTTGCCAAGACCAATGTCAAGAAGCTTTTGCTCTATGCTTTCTTCTAGGAGTTTTACAGTTTCAGATCTTACATTTACGTCTTTAATTCATTTCAAGTTAAGGTTTGTGAGTGGTATAAGATAGGGGTCCAATTTCATTAATTTGCATGTGAATATCCAATTTTCCCAACACCATTTACTGAAAGGACTATTTTTTCCCTATTGAATATTCTTGGCCCCCTTGTCAAATGTTAGTTGACTGTATATGCATGCTTTTATTTCTGTGCTCTCTGTTCTATTCCATTGGTCTGTGTGTCTGTTTTTATGCCAGTACCATACTGTTTTGATTACTACAGTACTATAATTTGAAATAAGGGAATGCGATGGCTCCAGCTTTGTTATTATTTCTCAGATTGCTTTGGCTATCCAGGGTCTTTTGTGGTTCCATACAAATTTTAGGATTGCTTTTTCCTATTTCTATGAAAAATTCCATTGAAATTCTGACAGGGGTTGCACTAAATCTATAGATCACTTTGGGTAGCATGGACATTTTTCACAATTTTAATTTTTCCAATTCAGGAACATGAGATATCTTTCCATTTATTTGTGTCTTCTTCAATTTCTTTCATCAGGGTCCTGTAGTTTCTAGTGTACAGATCTTGTGCCTCCTTGGTTACATATTAATATTTATCAGTTTGGTTATTCTTTCATAACACAATATTTATGAGCATATTCTAGGTGCCAGGCACTATTCTAAGCCTGCGGAATATATCAGTGAACAAGACAGGAAAAGCCCCTGCTCTTGTGATGCATAGATTCCAGTAAAGGGAGACAAAAAAGATTTGAAATAGAAATGAATGAAAGGTAGATAGATGGTCAGATAGAGAGATAGATACATACGTACATACATAGGTAGAGATGATGGATGGATATTGTTGATATGTGGTAGATAAACAAGGTAATAAGATTGTAAAATAGAAAATGATACACTGAGGTTGAAGAGAGGAAGATATTTTAGCTTGAACTGTCAAAGGATGATTCTCTGAGGTAGTGATATTCAAACTGAGAGCTGAGTGACAAGAAAGGGACAGCAAAAGGAAATACTTGGACAAGGGACAAGAAAGGGCATAGTCCCTGCCATAAACACCACCTTGGTGTACTAGGAGGACTGACAAACAGCAAGTATGGCAGAGCATACAGAAACAAGAGAATGATAGAGCATAAGGCCAGAGAATCGGGGTGCAGGGTAGATGATATTTAGCCATATCGGCCATGGTGAAGTTGAGATGTAGAAAGAGTGGACATAAAGATTATCAAATCATAATTTTCTCAGGTTAAAATTATAGAGTGATGTGTACCTTCACTCCCTCCCCTTTGCATTCTCCTCACCCTTGCCTTTCCTCTGTGTTCTCACGTGTAACACAAAGTTATCATTTGGTAAATTAAATGCACAGCCTTTGGAGGGATTACCGTGTGATTGCACTCATTCAACAGACATGTCTTATCCACATACCGTACACTAGTTGCTCAGAGGCATATGATGTTAATAATAACAATATTTACAATAATGCCCAGCATTTAATGAAAATGATTATGTGCCTGTTACATGTACTTTGCATATATCTTGCTTAATCTTCATAAACCCATATGAGTGCATGCTATCATTACACTCATTTTCAAATGAGGGAATTGAATCACACATGACAAAGCGTAATTCCTGCTCTCAAATAGTTTATAGTTCGTTAGATAGACATACACTTGAGCTAAATGATGCCAGGCTATTATGGTAGGTGTCACCATGGAGATCTGATGGGAACATAGAAGAGAGTGAGGTGAGAAGAACTGAGGACTGTCTTTTCATTTGACCCTCATAACCCTGTTGCAAGAGGGATGTAGAGTGAGTTACTCGAAGTCACACAACGAGCAAGGGTTGTCTATGGGATTCTTCCTCCTGACTTATTGCAGTGTCCCGGCTAGCTTCCCCTATTGCCCTTTCCAATGCACAATCAGCTGTTAAATTATCAAAGTAGTTTACTACCTCTTTTTCAGTATTTGCATTCCAAAATCAGATCCTCTGAAGAGTACAATTGTTAATACAAAATAATGCATGGTTATGGGTGACGTGTCACTGTCGGTTGTCATAACTCTGTGGTGTGTCCATGTGTGTTGGGAGAAGGAGGCGGTGGAAAGGTGTTGGAGGTGGGAGAAAGGCATGTAGAGAGTGTGGACATGCCCTTCATATCAATGCATTTTTTTCATAGGATCTGGAATCAGGATCTGAGAGTGGAGCAGATAACACTTCGGTAAATCAGACACAAATAAATCTGTCTTCTAACACCGAGTCCACTGACCTACCATCTTCAACCTCAGTGGCCAGTTCTGGAACCAAACCCAAGTCTATGGTAAGTTGTTAATTATAACAGTCAGTTTCCACATAAAGTGTTGATTATCTTCAGGTAAGAGTTGATATCTCATCCATTCAGTTTAGAAGAAATACTCTTGGATTCTTAGTTGCAGTGACTTGATAGTACTTAATTAAATACAGCCCAACATATGCTGTGTTTTTGTTTTATAAATGCTTACACAAGTACTTTACTAACATAGGTCATTGTTCCAGAATTATGCAAAATATGGTATTAAATTTTATTACTGGATACTCAGAACTTGAAAGAAGCAAGAATGCAAAATGTAAAGATGATTCTCCCTGTATTATTATTCTGACTAAATGGCTTACCAATGGGAAAATTAATGGATGGATGGATGGATAGATAGATAGATTAAAAAGTAGAGATATATAAGATCACACACATGATAAGTTTTATGTGGGTATTAAAGGACATAGCACATGTCAAGTGCTTAGTGAAATACTTGGCACAGAAAAAATACTGAAAAAATGTAAGCTACTACTGTTATTATTATCATGCTTCATAGACTTTACAATGCTACCAAAACAAATGAAAAGGAGAATCACTTCATGTAACAGTATAGCACAGTGACTTGTGAATAGAAGACATTTTCCTTTAAGTAAAAAGTTGAACTGCAACAGGAAAGCAGTATTTGACTCTAAAGGTAACATTTATGGAGGAAGTAATTACTACTTCAAATATCTAAAGTCCCAGCAGCTCCAAAATAACCTTTCCTAGTTTAGTGAAAATCATAGTGTCGTATTATTTTTTAAATGCCCATGTTAGCTTAACACAGAGAAACAAGTTTGGATCGCTTTTCTGCCTGCCTTTAAAATAAAAGGCAAATCTGAAATAAAACTAAAAAGAGAATACTTGAATTTAAAATGTAGTATGTATGTTCAACTGCAAGAATATCTAGAGTATTTTTGATGGAATAAATATTTATTGAACACCTATGATGTGCCACGTGTTATGCAAGATAAAAAAGACTTGGAGAGCAATAAAAATATATTCTCTGTCTTTAAATATCTCACAGTCTAGAAAGGGAGGGAGGCATGTAAACAATGAAATGCAATGACATGCTGTATGGTAGTGCTGTATATACAGGAAATAGGAGGAACCAATGACATACTACCCAATGCTATTTTGTGGTACACTGAAAAAATAGGGTTAAAAATAATGTGTGCCAATGGGCAGACTGCAGTGACGTGGTGCTCTTCTTTTCCACAATCGCTAGAGACGGTTGAAATGCAAAATTCAAATATGAAACTCAACAATCACATTTTACCACGTTCTTATTAAGGGAAAAGATAAAAGCCTCTTAAGAGTTTTAGCTTGGGGCTTCCCTGGTGGCCCAGTGGTTGAGTCCGCCTGCCGATGCAGGGGACATGGGTTCGTGCCCTGGTCCATGAAGATCCCACATGCCGCAGAGCAGCTAAAAGTTTTAGCTTGAAGGTTTGGGAACAATTGGAGCATTGGCTTTTTGAACACTGGGGACAGGTGTGGGGCTGACATATAAGAAGTAAGTAGAGGGACTTCCCTGGTGGAGCATTGATTAAGAATCCGCCTGCCAATGCAGGGGACACGGGCTCGAGCCCTGGTCCGGGAAGATCCCACATGCCACAGAGCAACTAAGCCCGTGTGCCGCAACTACTGAGCCTGCGCTCTAGATCCCACGAGCCACAACTACTGAGCCCACGTGCCACAGTTACTGAACCCCGCGCACCTAGAGCCCGTGCTCTGCAACAAGAGAAGCCACTGCAATGAGAAGCCTGAGCTCTGCAACGAAGAGTAGCCCCCGCTCGCCGCAACTAGAGAAAGCCCACGCACAGCAACGAAGACCCAATGCAAACAAAAATAAAATAAAGAAATAAATGTATTTTTTTAAAAAAAAAATAAGTAGAAAGGAAGGTGAATTCCCTTTTTTAAAGGTATTTATGCTTAAATTAGCTTTTCAAAGCACCTGCTATTGTCCCTAAGAGTGTTCTTTTCACTCTAACATTTATTCTGTGTTCATCTTTTACTTTAGAATAATTACTGTTGGTATCCACTATTTTTTTTTTTTTTAACATCTTTATTGGGGTATAATTGCTTTACAATGGTGTGTTAGTTTCTGCTTTATAACAGAGTGAGTCAGTTATACATATATATATGTTCCCATATCTCTCCCCTCTTTGTCCCCCTCCCTCCCCCCCTCCCTATCCCACCCCTCCAGACAGCCACAAAGAACCGAGCCGGTTTCCCTGTGCCATGCGGCTGCTTCCCACTGGCTATCTACCTTACGTTTGTTAGTATATATATGTCCATGTCTCTCTCTCGCCCTAACACACCTCACCCTTCCCCCTCCCCATATCCTCAAGTCTGTTCTCCAGTAGGTCTCTGTCTTTATTCCTGTTTTACCCCTAGGTTCTTCATAACATTTTTTTTTTCTTAAATTCCATATATATGTGTTAGCATACGGTATTTGTCCTTCTCTTTCTGACTTACTTCACTCCGTATGACAGACTCTAGATCTATCCACCTCATTACAAATAGCTCAATTTCGTTTCTTTTTATGGCTGAGTAATATTCCATTGTATATATGTGCCACATCTTCTTTATCCATTCATCCGACGGCGGGCACTTAGGTTGTTTCCATCTCCGGGCTATTGTAAATAGAGCTGCAATGAACATTTTGGTACATGACTCTTTCTGAATTCTGGTTTCCTCAGGGTATATACCTAGTAGTGGGATTGCTGGGTCATATGGTAGTTCTATTTGTAGTTTTTTAAGGAACCTCCATACTGTTCTCCATAGTGGCTGAACCAATTCACATTCCCACCAGCAGTGCAAGAGTGTTCCCTTTTCTCCACACCCTCTCCAGCATTTATTGTTTCTAGAGTTTTTGATGATGGCCATTCTGACTGGAGTGAGATGATATCTCATTGTAGTTTTGATTTGCATTTCTCTAATGAGTAATGATGTTGAGCATTCTTTCATGTGTTTGTTGGCAGTCTGTATATCTTCTTTGGAGAAATGTCTATTTAGGTCTTCTGCCCATTTTTGGATTGGGTTGTTTATTTTTTTGTTATTGAGCTGCATGAGCTGCCTGTAAATTTTAGAGATTAATCCTTTGTCAGTTGATTCATTTGCAAATATTTTCTCCCATTCTGAGGGCTGTCTTTTGGTCTTGTTTATGGTTTCCTTTGCTGTGCAAAAGCTTTGAAGTTTCATTAGGTCCCATTTGTTTATTTTTGTTTTTATCTCCATTACTCTAGGAGATGGGTCAAGAAGGATCTTGCTGTGATTTATGTCATAGAGTGTTCTGCCTATGTTTTCCTCTAAGAGTTTGATAGTTTCTGGCCTTACATTGAGGTCTTTAATCCATTTTGAGCTTATTTTTGTGTATGGTATCCACTATTTCTCCCTTGAAATGTACATATTTTAGAGTGTAGTCACCTTATAATTTGTAACCATTGCTACAACTCTGTGTGCAGTTCCTTAGTCTTTTTTCAATGCTCCCATGCTTATAAATGTGGTCAATATATTTCCATTGAGCAATGTACATATTTTTATGGTAACCATCTTCAGTAAAGTTTTAGAATGAGAAACATAAAACCATCAGTTTTCCTAGGGCTTTAATCCCTTAGAGTACTTTATAATGGGTCCTTTTTCAAATTGTTCATGTTTTGCTGTATCAGTTGACCAAACTATTCACCCCACAGGCAAAATTAAGAAATAATTAAAATCAGTTGTTGAACAGAAACATATTTTTTCATGCACTGCAAATCAAATATTAACTGAAAAGTTGCCAACTTGGAATAAAATCAGAATTGAAGATGTATCCAGCTGTTCAGGTGTGACCTGGGCACATGATCACAACTTCATAGTGATGCCACAACTCACTAGTCAGTGAGTGATGAGAATCATTATGCAATTGACTTGGCCTTGAAACACAATATTCCACTTCAAGATACCCAAAACCTATTTAACACATCTTGATCAATACTGCAGGTGGAGTTAGACAACTGGAAATGCAACTCTGTTCAGCTACTGAACTCTAATTTAGTCAGATTCTCTAACTGGCCACGAGAAGTACCCAGAGGGGAAGAAAACACTCTGCTATCAAAGGCAACTGACTTTTAGGAAATTTCGTAAAGAAAATGACCAATTAAAAAAGTAGCTTGGGAGACTGGGATTGACATATATACACTATTGATACTATGTATAAAATAGATAACTAATGAGAACCTACTGTATAGCACAGGGAACTCTATTCAGTGCTCTATGGTGACCTAAGTGGGATGGAAATCCAAAAAAGGGGATATGTGTATACATATAGCTGATTCACTTTGCTGTACAGTAGAAACTAACACAACATTGTAAAACAACTGTACTCCAATAAAGGTTAAAAAAAAAAGTAAGCTTGAAAAACAGGCTTTTGTGTTGGCGGAAGGGCTTCTTCAATATGAGCATGTGTGTGTTTTATTTTTTGCTGGTTTTGGTGCTATTATTATTTTGAGTATTTCCTTTTTACTAAAGTTAGAAAGTAAGTCTTGAGCCATGGATCAATTTTATGTTTTTATTTTTTCCTGGGTTAAAATATTAGAATGAAGAATTTTACCTATTTTATGAGATATTAAACAGACACTTTTCCCCTCAATTTGGAGCTTTGGGAATAATAGCAGCCTGGCTACTTTGTGAAAAGAAAGAAAACTCTAGTATCCTACAGAGCTGTTCTTTTCACTATGAACTAAAATTTCAATTTTAATATTAAGTAGAAGCATTAAATTCAAAGAACACCTACTTCTAACATCCACCTAAAATGAACCAGCCTTCTGCTCCATAGTGTCACATTTTTACAGAATGCTTACTTTCATTTCAGAATTATTTAAAGTTACATTTGATTTGCTGCTATGAATCTATTTATAATGGTGACTGACTACCACAAATATTTGGCTTTCCTTTTGTGTGTAAGGTCTTTGGATTTCTAAGTGCCAATTTTTCAATAAGATTTCTACTTTTATATTTATTATTAGAAGGGGACCAATGAGTAATCTTCAGATTTTTCATAAATACTGTGTATATATCATGCTGAAAATTGAGCATTAAAGTAGATTTCTGAAATGTATTTGACACAAAAAATTTTTAAAGTTAAAAGGTAGGATATCCACTACCAAAAAACACATTGGTAAAAACAAGGTCTGGTGCTTAATGCCAAAAATATCATCAATTTCTTTCTTAAATTCTTGGTTTTGTTCCTTTGAGGCAGTCTCATAATGCCTTTCACACTAGACACTTCTGCAAACAATGCATGTGTAGTCATATCATTTTTTATACTGTGCTTTCATTCACTTCAGAATAATATTCTGACATCCCTGTAACCAGGGTATTCAGTTGCTTGAGTTGTTCCTGCATTAATTAATATAGGGTTGTTACATAAAAGATTTTAAAGCTGGGCACTAAAACCCCACAGGTTTTGTTGTGGTTGTTGTTTTTCTTAAAGATACTGATTAGTGTAGGTGGTCATTAAATTAGTATTAATCATACATTTGTGAAGAAAGAGACCAAGGCTGAGATGAGAAAAACAGCATATTTTATTTGTAAAATAAGTACTGGAGGAACAGAGAGGGTGTTCTGCTGTGTATAGTAACATCAGCTTCATAGAGAAGACAACCCCACTAGTTGCCATGTGATAGAATTCTAACGACCAGAATGAGAACCTCAATCAATTAGGCATTTGGGAACCCCAGCTAGATAGTTTTGAGTGTATCCTAAACTATCTAAAGGAATGTTGGAAGATACTAGCATTCATATCAGAATGTATTGAATGTTGGAATTACAAAATAACCCTCCTTTGAAGATGTTAAAAAACAGCAGAAATTATTAACCTTCATTATTGTAATTGCTACAAGATGAAAAAAGACAAATATATCTTATTCCAGCTCAAGTTGGCAACAGTAGCTCTAATTCCACAGACCGAATACACCCCTAATCTTTTCATCATTACCACCAAAATATCGATGAGATAGATGAGGGTGGAGACAGCAGCTCATGGAGCGGGTGGGAGCTGAGGGCAGGCTAAATGCCAGAGACTGCCAACTCCTCCCAAGAATGGTTCAGAGTAAATCCTGCCTAAATGCTGCTGGAGTGTGACCGAAATAAAGCTTCAGGAGTATGTCCTGACTGCAAGTTCATGATCGTTTCTAGATGACTTTAAAAAAGGAAGTACTCCAATGCCACAGTCAACCTGATATTTTAGCCTCTTTTACCAACAATTTCAAAAATTGCATGGTCAGTGTAACCTATTGTTGAAGAAAATAAAATCTCTCAATGTGACTCTGAAACACAACTGTTTATGCTATAGTCAGTAACTTAGTGAGACACTTACATACAGTCTATTATCTTTCTCCCCTCTGGCATGATAGAAGCAAACAATAATTTTTGGGTCTGACATTCACTTGTCAATAATATTGTCCTCCCTAAAAAGCATAAATGTTTTGAAGTGGAGGTAAAGAGGAGGGTGATGACATTGTGTATGAATTTTGACATTACGTTATTTTTACTGAATGCTGTTAATGTTTAAGTCATTTAAAAACAGGATCTTATTTTTTTCCTTTTTTCACTCAATGAGATATGGTCTAATCTGCTATGAAACTATAAAATGTTGTTGGCATTAGTCCCAATTATACAGCATATTAAGGAAATTAAGGCTGATCCAAGAAAGAAGAGAAAAACCATCAGAGGTTCCTCATAATTACTTTCAGTGTAAACCAGGTTTTATATCTAAATGCAATCACATATCTCATACATGTGATCATTAAACTAAAGTCATTATGCTTGTGACATATTAAATGGTAGGCACCAAAATTGAAAAATAGCATGTAGATTCACATCACATTACTCTCAAGTATCATTTAAAGCGCAATTCATATGCAGAATTTTAGTAGGTCCCTATACCAGGTATAGGGTAGGTATACCCTATTTTAGTAGGTATCCCTATACCAGGATATTATTCTGTATTTTTGCTTAAGTGATTATCAGATTTTTTTTAACAAAGCTAGTGATTTTCTCTAATGCTGCTCACTATTTAAAACAAAATAAAGGGATAAAACATTGTCTTTTTTACAAATGGGAACTGCAAATACTCCTTTTTACTGAACTCTTGGGGGAAAAATGTTAGGTAACATATAAAATTGACTAGAATTTAAGGAGTATTTCCTAATGTCACATATGATGAGTAAAGAAAATAGCATAGTAAAAGGAAAAATGACACACATAGAATTCTTAAAGTTTAGTCTGAAACATCAAAAAATTTGAATTAGTACAATTTACCACTTTGCAAACAAAAATGTAATGGTCTTAGAAAAATGCCTTTGATTGTAATGCTTTTGAATGTGGCAATTTAATTTTGACATAGTCAAGCAATAACATTAAAGTATGTGGATTTTTAAAGAAGTATTTATTCACTAAGATCCTCATTGTTTATGAGAAAGAAAAATAAGCCAAATATTATAGCTTTTTTAAGGAAAATTAAGCCACCAGAGAGCTGGGGAAAAAAATGTTTCTAAAATGGAAATCATTCTGTGATTATTATAATGAGATATTTCTTAGAATTCTGATTCTAAAGTGTAGAGGATTCCATTCACATATTCTGGATTTTGAAATAATAAATATGTAATTCATTAACTTTGGGCTTTGAAAAATAGAAACATTTTTCATAACCATTTGCTTTTCTATTTAAAATTATTCAAAATTCTCTCATTTCTTGTGTTTGAAGATACTGACATCTGTTTCCAATCTATTTACTTGTTAATTCATGATAGTCTTGTTTGGGATGGATTTTTTTAAATTATTCATTTATTTTGTGGTACGCGGGCCTCTCACTGTTGTGGCCTCTCCCGCTGCGGAGCACAGGCTCCGGACGCACAGGTTCAGTGGCCATGGCTCACGGGCCCAGCCGCTCCGTGGCACGTGTGATCCTCCCCGACCGGGGCACGAACCCGTGTCCCCTACGTCGGCAAGCGGACTCTCAACCACTGCGCCACCAGGGAAGCTCAGGGATGGATTATTTGATCTCCACAATAACCTCCTCACTTAAGACTTTTCACTCAGAATCTAAGAGTTTCATTGTGCCAAGAATAAGTACAACTTGCATCCAGATATACTGATCCTTAATACTAAAGTCTGAGCACATGGTGTTTAAGTAACTTTTTGAGTTGGAAAAATTGTTTTTCTATTTCGTTTGTGTTTCATTTATAATAACCTGGCTAATTAGTCGTCTGGAGCAGCACTCCTGCAACCAAAAGAATGATGGGGAAAATGGAACGTAAAAATGAGAGGACAGTAAGAATTGAACAAATTCCGTTAGGGCAAGAAACAGTAAAAAAAAAAAAAAATCTCTGCAACCTAAGATTTGGTCACATGAATAGTACTTTTGTATGTTATCATCATTACAATGAGGAAAATTTAGTTTTTCCATGTGCTGATGTTACTTCTCGAATCCAGCTCATATTTTCATCCAAGAGAAATAATAACTTCCAGTTATTTCTGGGCAATGTAAAATGGCAAGCCAACGGCATGCCACATCACAGCAACCAAGAATATAATTCATAGCATTGAGCAATAATAATAACCCATAAGCCATTTTCACAGAGCTCTCTTCATCTCAAACAGAGTTGTCCCCAAGTTCTAATTATATATTTAGTGTTTCCATTCTTTTTCTGATTCCCTACTTTGATTCTTTGACTGATAATTAATGCTGCCCCTCGTATTTGGTGGCCTCTACCCTCACTTCTTAAAGACAGTTAAAGTCAGTTGAAATGTTTAACTGGGGATTCCATAGACGTTGTACAAAGTTTACACAGAGGGCTTTTGTGACTATAGTTTTGAGCTGTCTACCACATACCAGATTTCTAAATGAAAAAGTAAAAACAGCAACCAAGCATTTGAGTATTCTGAATATCACACATCTAAAGAGTTGGTGTCGTAACAAAAATATGAAGTGTCATTTACTCTTTATCTTCACCCTTTATCTTTTTCAAGGCACAATCACTTGAAAAATATCAATATTCTTGATATTCTGGTTATTTAATGAGAATTTTATATACTAGTTTCTTTTTTTTGAATGAATGAATTGTTCATATACCTTAGATTATTGTTGCCACTCTCACTTTTTAGTGATTCTCTGTTCTTTCCACTGTGACAATTTGGTGTAATCCAGGCAACTTCTGAATTAGTAAACTGCTTCAAAGGAAAATCAATTGACACTCATGAAAACAGTTGTTTCCTTTTTACTGTAGATTGCTTTATCCATTTTATTTTGTTGTTGTTCTGCTGATTCATGTTGAAGGCCCTACCTTTGTATAAATACTATAGTAATTTACTGAATGGAAATTTACCACATTAAGTCATTCTGTGAAATGCAGAGAATCATACAAACAGGCGATAATAACAATAAATCAGTACTGTTCAGATTGTGCACTCTGGGCACCCCCAGAACTGCCTTCCTCTCCCTGCCCCAGCCAGACTTATTTACTTTTATCCCTTTTATATATTGGCCTTCTGAATAAAATCCTCTTTGATCAATCCATAGCATTAATTTTGTTTAAATCCCAGACTAAACGAATTATACGGGTGAGGAAAACATTGGAGAATTTTTTCTTGGGTCCAGATAGCCTCTGATTTCCAAGAGCATCCTGGCGAAGTTGCCTCCAGAACTTCTCTGTTGCTAGGGCAACAACCTCTGGGTGCCAATAAGAAACAAAAACAGTGGGAGAGAGAGCAGACTCTGGATCGGAGCAACTCGACTTAGCCTGGGTCTTGAATTCTGCTGAAGCAGATTATTAAATTCTATATTGCAGACACTGAGCTGTAGATAGATAGTTTTACATTATTTTTTACTGTCTATTGGGGAGTAAAGTCAGAATTTTAAATAACTTTTAATAGATAAAAACATTTAGAATTCAGAACTAGTAGAATTTCCACTTAAATGTATTTCCTAAGCAAATATTAACTGTTAAATTTTACAGTTTGAATTTCATGAATATATCAAAATTGTGCAATTATTTCCCTACTTATAGCACATCTGTAGTTTTTTTCTGTATTAAATACAATATTATATAACACTATGATGATAGTTCTACAAATATTTTTATCTGAATTTCTGATATCCTCTTATGTAGTTACATAGACTAAAAAGGACTTGCATATTTGTTAAAGAGCAATTTTTTTGTTTCTAATAATATTGAACTTTTAAAATATTTATTAGAACACCTTAATTTAATCAGAATGTAAAGAAAAATATTATTATCCATGTGTAATATATATAAGTGATGTATTCGTGTCCTTATGAAATTATTCTACATTTTATTAAACAAAAGCCTTTCTAATTAATAATGTAGCTGAACTCTAATACTATTAATGTTGTGAACATTAATGTTATAAAACTCAATTCTTTTTTTTCCCCAAAAAACTATAAGAACCCACTATGGCTATGTGTAAGCAGCTGTGCTGGACACTGGGATAGAATTTAAGAAAAAACAGAGGGGGGAAATGACATGATTGGAATCTTTGGAATCAGACTCCGGGACCAGAAATTGCCCGGAGAAGCTTTATTGGTGAGTGTTCTTGGGAGACAGACATACATAGAAGTGAGGAGGGCAGAACTGGTCAGAGAGCAGAGTTGGCTGAGCTGTGATGCAGTAACAGTTGCAGCCTCGGCTTACTCTCTGCAGCTCTCTGGAGCTTGGGTGGCCCTTCAGAGTTGTCCCAGATTGAGACAGGGGGCCTAGATCTCTGTATCCCTGCACTCTTAGGCTGCCCCTAGAAAGTGATGTAGTCTTGAATGAGGCAGTTCCTGGCTGTCAAGGGCATTTCCCAAAGAGGGAAACAGATGTAACCATTGGCAGCCACTATTCCCAGGAGCAGGGGAATCGGCCCTGGAGGGGGAATCTGGGAGTAGCTCTGCAGTCTCCACCACACATGTCATGGCCTTCACCTTCATGGGGAGCACTCTGTGATGTAAGCAAACACGTGGTTATGAAAAGATGTAATAAGTACCAAATTAAAGTTATATTGAATCTAAGGATTAAATGTTTAAGAAATGTATTAGTTCTGTTAGAGGAGATGGGAACCCTTAGGCAAGACTTCCCAGAGGAAATGACAATGGAATGTGGTCTTAATAATAACTAGGAGTTTCCCAGGTGAGGAAAGGGGAAAAGGAATAGAGTATAAAAAACATCAGAAAATAAACAAAAAAGCGGTCTCCTCACGGCTTATTGGTAATTGAGTAAAGAATGGGGTACATAACTCTACCTGGCAGAAAACGTATCTAGAATAGGCTTTGGGCAAGTTTGTGGATAACTTTCCATACCCCGTCCAAAAAATCTACTTTAAGGGAAATGCGAGGATGGCTTTTAAATAAGAAAACAAAATGATTTGATTTATATTTTAAAGAACTAGAACTCCACAAATGCAGGAAAAAATGGAGGAAGAGTGTAGGGGGTCTAGGAGACATCGAAAGGAGCTAGGAAGAGCAGATAAACTTTTGTGACAATGATTTAGGCCAGGGAGGGTGATGACCTGAAGGGAACAACAATAAGGAACAGGGAAGATACACTATTGGAGGTTGAATTGATAGGCTTTAAAAACTGAGCTTTTGCAAAAAAGAAGAGAGAAAGGAAGGATTAAGTGTGGATTCAAAATTTGTGTCTTGGAAAAGTAATACAACGATAGGGTCATTGTCTAAGATAAGGAATAAAGAAGCAGAAGTAGGTATGAGGAGGAAAAGCAGTGTTTTTTCTTTAAATCAACCTTATTAAGATAAAACTTACATACAATAAAATGTACCCATTTTAAGTATACATGCTTCCAGGGTGTTTTTGATAATAATGGAAAGAAGGAAAGACAGAGGCTAGCAGAGGAAGTTTTATTGAGGGAAGATTTATCATCTTTTCTTGCACTGTTTAATTTTTTTAGGAATGCAGTCTTGTTAAACATGTACCACCTAATGGAAGAAATCACAAAACAATTTTTCCACAACAAACACCCATGGCAGCTACTTTTCTCCCTCCCTGCTTAGACAGAAACTTAGGGACTCTCATGGCTCTTTCCAGATATTGTTAAGTAACACAATCATTTTAAATTCCCAAATATGGAATTTTTGGAATACTGCTGTCTTAAATCAGAAATGAAAAAGTTCTGTCCCTATAATAATCAACATTTCAGTCTTCCTTTTCTGTAAGGCTCTCCCCTCTCTTCTAGTTTTGTTCTGCTAAGGCAGGTGTCTGCTTGCAGCCAGGGAAGATTGGGGGTGGAGGGTTGGCTTCCTTTTCTAGCTCACTACGTACGTCACTTGCCAGCAGCTGTGTCAGGGAGGTGAAAGGGAGAGGAGCACAGAGAAATCCTCATTGGAAGAGCATGAGTGCTCTGTGTGTCTAGGAGACATCCAAGGATCTCTCACCTGCTGTATCAGTTATCTTTTGCTGTGTGAAATATCATATTTAAACTTTGTGGCTTGAAACATAATTTATTCTCATGGTTTTTAGTAAGTTCGGAATTTGAGAGAAACTCTGGTTTAACGGAGGGTCTTTTATAAGGTTGCAGACAGGTGCCTGCTGGGATGCTATCATATAATAGCTTTACAGGGGCTTCAAGATCCACTTGTAAATTGACTTATGTGACTGGCAGATGAGTGCTAGAAAATTGGTTCTTCTCTATGTGGGTCTCTCAGTGGGGCTACTTGAGTGTCCTCATGACATGGCACCTGGCTTCCCCCAGAGTGAGTAAAAGAAACCAAGGAAGTTAAACTGGCATGCTTGCCATATTCTGTTGGTCACACAGACCAGCTCTGGTTCATTGTGAAAAGGGACTAAACAAATGCATGCTTACAAAAGTGAAAATTATTGAGAGCCATTTTGAAAACTGGGTACCACAATTTGTCATGTCTCTCCCACATGCAAAGACATTCACCTCCTTCAGAGGCTCCCTTAAGACTCATCTCATGACATCTTTGCAAAGTCTGAGGTCTTGTCTTATAAATCAGATTCAGGTTCAGATGAGGCTCTTCAGGTACAGTTCGTCAAGTACAGCCCCTCAAGTATAGTTCCTCTTGACCTGAAGACCTGTGAACACACCCAACATACAATGGTATGACAGACACAACAGAACCACTATAAACTCCCCCATTCAAAAAAAGGGAAAATGTGAGACACTTAGAAGCCACTTGTCTATAGAAAGTCTAAAATACAGTAGGGCATATGCTTGAAGGTTCTTGGCTGGGAATCATTTCTACTACTGTGTGGTTTCTGGTTCAGCCTTCTGAGATGCCTTTAGTTCTGCCTTTTGATTCGTTCCTTTTTCTTATGAAATTACCAGTGTTTTTACAGCTGAGCAGTTTTCATCTTGGTTTCTGCCTGTAGAGGGTTGGGAGATTCATGACCTTCTATTGCTTTTGCACTGTCTCTGAATCTTTTGATCCAGGATGGAGATGTTTCTACTAGTGCAATCTCTTTAAAACTTTGTACATTTCCTGTTTGTCTTATCAGGGCTCACTCCATTAGACAAAAGCCACACTTACAAATCTCTTCAAGATAAACCTTTCTCTACCTTAGACACCCCTATTGAGGCTTTTGAGAGACAATGCCCTGGTGATTCTTAAAAACTCTATTATTTAATGTAAAGGATCTGTGACATATACGCCAAAAACCCTTGGAGAGCTTTTTGTCTGAACAGTTCTCTGAAGTATTAGCTTAGATATATCTGAGGACTTTACCTTTAGACCATACTGTCTTGGCTGTAACCTGGATTTGATCTTACCCAGAAACCACTTAATTTTAGCAACATTTATTGTCTGGAGAGACTGGGAAGAAACTTGTCTCTCCCCTTTTGCATTTTAGTATAATAAGAAGTCAGGCAGCACCTTTAACCCAACTTGGAAATCTCCTTAGCTAGATTACTAAGTACCTGAGGTACATTTTCTACTTTCCACATTACTACACAACAGTACTGCTAAACTTTCTGCCGCTAGATAAAAAAGATCCCTTCTCTCCTAATAACATTTTCCTTGCTTTTCTCTAAACTATACTGAAAGCTTCCTCAAAGGCCATCCAGCTTATGCTTATGCAACAGTATCTTTGATGTCCTTTAGTCTTTCAGTATCACTCCCCTCATGGTCCATCTAGCATTCACCTGCCAGCTTGTCAGTTTTTAGGTTTTTTGTTATAGGAGCACCCCATTCCTAGTGTCAAAATCTGGATTGGTTATCCATTGCTGCATAACAAATCAACCCTAATTCAGTGGCTTAAAACCACAGTGATCATCTATCGTGTCTCATGTTTTCCATGGACCAGGAATCCAGGAGTAGCCTGTTCATGCAGTTCTATCTAGTACTGTAGGACCTCTCATGAAGTTGCAGTCATGTGTTGGCTAAGGATGGAAGATCCACCTCCAAAATGGCTTACTCACATAGCTGGCAAATTGCTTTTTCTTTGCATGAGTCTCTCCATGAGACAGCCTTAGTGTCCTCACACCATAGCAGCTGGCTTCTCCCAGAGTGAGCAACCTAAAAGACCAAGGCAGAAGCTCCAATGCCTTTTATGAACTAGTTTTGAAAGTCCCACACCATAATGTCTCTTATATTCTATTGGTCGTACAATACTGATCAGCGTGGGAGGGGACTAACCAGTGCACATGGACCAGGAGAAAACAATCATTGGGAGCCATCCTGAACATTAGCTACTGTATCTCTAATTCTCTTAATGTAAACTCTCTTTTCTATTTTTGCAGGTCCCTTATTTTTCCTGCAGCCCCTAGGAATGTAAGGACATTTTTAGCTTCTCCCTGCTAAGGCCAGTTTACACCTCTAGTCAGCCCTCTGAGCAGGTCCTTAAATGATGCCATGTGGTACATCTGAGATCCATAAGAAACACTAACACTGCCTTTTCCCTGAGCAATCTAGGAATTCACCTGATACTAGGACAGCCACTTTTCCTTTGGCTCATCCCCAGCTAGGCAGCCCAAGCAGGTCTTTTCAGGCTCCCATGGACCCCATGCTGTAGCGACACATATCCTCTCCATGTCTGAAGGATCCCATTGAAGTCCCTTTAACCAGCCTTGAAATTAGAGCAGGCTCCCTACTCACCTTTCCTTATAGGGAAAGA
>NW_006796005.1:304013-305367 GCF_000442215.2 Lipotes vexillifer | reverse complement strand
GGGAAAGATGTGGGAGAGAACTCATAGCACCCCCAAATCTCTCTCCAAAATCACTTTATCCCAAATATCTTCTGATTCCTGATGCTATTAGATTCTTCGGGGGAAATTTTGAGAGTTCTCCAATGCAGTGGTTCCCAACCTTTTTGGCACCAGGGACTGGTTTCATGGAAGACAATTTTTCAGCGGACCCGGGGTGGGTTGGGGGTGGTGGCGGGGATGGTTCAGGCGGTAACGCGAGTGATGGGGGGATGGGGAGCGTAAGATGTAGCTTCGCTTGCTAGCCCGCCGCTCACCTCCTGCTGTGTAGCCCAGTTCCTAACAGGCCGCAGACCGATAGAGGTCTGCGGCCCAGGGGTTGGGGACCCCTGCTCTAATGCTTTCTCCTCCAAATACTTTTTGCAAGATCTACTCTTTTTTTCTGTCTCACAACTCACTTTGATATCGAATCTGTCACCTTAGGGTTTAAATCACAGCTTCAATTTTAATATCCTATCACAGGGATCTGTGTCCTGAGCTGTGATTATCACTGCCAGGGAACACATTTCCTCTCTGAGGCTGTCTGAGAGATAAGAACACTAAACAAGATGAAACCACAAATTCAAAGTTATGGTGGTACTTTTTTGTCAGTCACTGAAACTGTATTCAGACAGGACTAAAGATAGGTACACACAACCCAAAATTGAATGAGTACCACTCTTCAGTTCCTTGATAGGCCCAGCTAAAGGCAGAGCTTATATCCCCCTAAGGAGGGAAAAATATTTTAAAATGGGTTTTCTTTAAAAACATTAAGTCAGAACACAGGCTGATCAGGTGACATGTTAAAATATTACAAAATAGTTTGTATGTTGACCAACAATTGAGCTGTAGATTAACAAATTTGAGCACAATAAAAAAAAAACTGATGATGACAGAGGTTTAAAATGAATAATTGTATTCTTGCAGAGAGAATAAAATGTGTTTAGCAGTTTTCCTAGACTTTCACTTTTTTTTGCTTTGGGGTCTACATGACATAATTTTTTGTCTATTATGGGGCTTGATTTCTTCTTCTGCTCTAAGAAGTACTGAAGAAACATCCTTCCCATAAGAGTCCATTTCTTGGGAATTGTGTTGGGAAAGAGGTCCAATGCAATGACCAGGGATGGACCCTGCCTGGCCAGGAGTACTGGACGTTCAGTTTGGGGCTGAGCTCTAGAAACTTCAGTAGCTCCTTGGGATAAAGAAGGATGGGTTTCAGTGATAAGTATACCTATGGGGTCTCAAATGGTCAGATCAAGCATGGACGGAGGGAATTAGGTCAGGCTGATTCAGGGGAGTAAAGGAATATATTCTGACTAGGGAGATGCCTGGGCAGCAG
>NW_006796005.1:293929-303933 GCF_000442215.2 Lipotes vexillifer | reverse complement strand
AGGAATAGGCCCCAAGGATACCTGCTTATATTCAGACTCAAGCTGATAGACTATTTTTTAAGCTTTTTGAAGTAATAGGATACTAGATGTAATGTTTTCTTACAAAATGCCTGAAAACTTTCATTAAAATATTGCCATCAAACCAGAAAATAATTATGTGGCAAAAACTGTACGATGCCATTTAAAAGCAGGAGGCACAAAATTTAAATCATTTCAGTGTTTTTCATTAGTTACATCATGTATTTATTATATTTTTTACAATTATGCTAGCATATTTCTGAGTTACATAGAATAAACAACATTACTCACTTAACTGGCTTGAAGAATATTGTCATAGTGAATTGTCCATAATTCCATTTGCTGTATAAATTGTAAGGGACATTACAAGGACATGAGCTATATGCTTTCCTGTGCATCTTTTCAATTCAATTCAAGTTGTTAGTAAGTTACACATATAAGGGAAGTTCTGTTACTCTTTCAGGCTGATGTAGGGCTTTTTTCTTCTTTTAAATATTTCTAAATAAATATACACCTAGATATATAGATAGATAATTCTCCATGGAAGAATGTTTTCATGTTTTTTAAATTATGTTTCTATATAATGCATTTACAGCATACAAGAACATTCCTACAACCCAAACAGATATTTTGGAGAAAAATTCTAACACATTTAATATCTTTCTGGAACATAAGTTTGAGTTCCATATGTATTATTTTTACTCCAAGAAAGTAAAACTACACTACTAACTTAAAGTTCTATCTAGAGGGACTTCCCTGGTGGTGCAGTGGTTACAAATCCGCCTGCCAATGCAGGGAGCATGTGTTCGAGCCCTGGTCCGGAAAGATCCCACATGCCGTGGAGCAACTAAGCCCGCGCCACAACTACTGAGCCTGTGCTCTAGAGCCCACGAGTCACAACTGCTGGAGCCCGGGCTCCTAGAGCCCGTGCTCCACACAAGAGTAGCCACTACAGTGAGAAGCCTGCGCACCACAACGAAGATCCAACGCAGCCAAAAATAAATAAATAAAATAAATAAATTCATTTAAAAAATTCTATCTAGAGATAATTATTGTATCTTTCAAAGGACTTTGATGAGAAAATAGTACAGGTAGGCTCTTACAATTACTCAAGTTATTTTTCTTGGAATGAGGAAATCTTAAACCTTGAAAAGAATAATATACAAAAAAAATTTAGCCCTAATTAAAATAGTGTCATCATTAAGACCTTGAACAATAAAAAGCATGGTAATTGCTGTATCTTGCTTTTTGTTTTCATGTTTGGTTTGTTTTGGTTCTCTTTTTTTCTTTCAGAATGCTGCCATCTTCTGGTCAAATTACATATCACTTCATAAACAAAAAAAGAGATCCACACTATGAGGCAATTTAGGTTATATAAATTCACCTTTCATCATTAGGAGTCACCTATTTAAGAATTGTGCCTCCAATGTTCCAAAACCAGAGAACTTTAGGTGACTTTTCAGGAACTTTAAGAAGTTAAATTCACAGAGGATATTTGAGGACTTTCAGTGCTATCAAAAAATGTATATTGCACAGTAAATGCCAATGGAAGTACAGGTAAGGCAAAGTATCTCTAGGGCAGCAGTCCCCAACCTTTTTGGCACCAGGGACCGGTTTCGTGCCAGACAATTTTTCCATTGAATGGGGGGGCGGTGGTGGGGTGGGGGGGATATGGTTCAGGTGGTAATGTGAACGATGGGTAGGAATGGGAGTGGCAGATAGAGCTTTGCTAGCTCACCTGCCACTCATCTCCTGCTGTGCAGCACAGTTCCTAACAGGTACCAGTCCACGGCCCAAGGGTCGGGGGCCCCTGCTCTAGGGGATATTTGGTTTTGCAGTATTTCTGTAAGAATCTATGGCTTAGTATGATTAGGGAATTTTGACATATATTTGCCATTCCCTCTCTACAAACTTTTAATTTTCAAAATGGTTCCCCTTGAAAGAATCTTTTTATAATATTTTATAAACACCCTTAATAGCCTTCTTACAACAAAGAGGATTCTTGTGGCAGACATCTGTCTTCTTGTCATAGAGTTGTTCATATTTATAACTTCTTTTAGAATGATTCATTAAATGATACATAATTTAAAGGGCTAGATTGGATAAATTACTTTTTGATTACTTCTTATTTCCACTAGTTTTTATTCCTTTTCATTGATTCATTGAACAAAAAGTGGAGTCTTACCATGTGCCGATCTCTATAGGCACTGAAAATTGAAGGAGAAATAAGATGCTGTCCCTGGACTTAAAAGCATGCAATTTCATAGATTCTTTTTGGCCAAGTCCTAAAAATCTCATTCTACCACACTGTCCTTAACTTATCTACCAAAATCATCTTCATCTAGCAAAACCAAAAACTGGTAAATCACAGTGCAAGAGTTTGGAACAACTAAAAGACTCATTAGCTACTGCTTTTTGTCACTGATGGTTTCTACCAGATTTTCTTTTTTTTCTTCCATGATATTTACAATCTGCTGACACACATAATCCATGCTGAATAGCCATGAAATCAGCCACGGTCATCAATATTTAACAGGTGGAGAATACTGACACAGACCCACTGATTTGAGTCACTTGACAAGAACTAGGATAATATTGGCTAAAAAGAGCAGTCTTGTCTTACTTCCGTCATGCGGAAGACTTTTGTAGGTAAAAGCAGGCAGTTACTTTGTCAGAGTTTTGGAATGATATCATGAGACAGAATCCTCAAGAAAGATGAAAAGTGTACTGACAACTCTAAACTTCCACTCTCCCTGTGCTAGTTATGAATCCATAAAATAAAGCACTCCTCCCCTCTCCCCCACACCTACCTGCCTTATTTCTTAACATTTCTAACTCTATTATCCCCAAATCACACTTTCTATTCTAACTATATTGTCTCTCCTATATTCATAAATTGCCTGATGAGTAGGGTGGTCGTGGGCGGGGAGAAGGGAAAGGAAAGGGTGCTGGGCTTCAGGTCAGGGAGTGACCAGAGGGTCACCCTGTGCCCTCTCAGTGCCAGGTCCCAGGGAGGGCTGCCCCATTAAGGGGGACTTAGAGGCAGGAGGAACACACATCCTTACTAATCCTCCCAGCCGCACTGGCAGCACCTCACTGTTCTCTGCCTTATTAAAAGAAAGCAGGGAACTGATCACATGCATTGTTGAATGGTGTTTACTGGGTGGTGTGAAAATCCTCCCCATATTCTCTATAAGAGAAGCTAGGAGCCACTGCACAGACAGTCAGTGTAATAGTTCACGGGATCAGTTAGTTCCTCACAGTCAGACCACCTCTTCATTCAGAAGACAGAACTAAGACTACAGGGGCACATCTTTCTTCTTTTGGATACTTTTTCTTGGAGTAGTAACTAGAATACAATTTAAACTTTTTCAGATTTCATGCTGGTGAAAAACTCAGGAGAAAATTAGAAAATCTGCAAGACACTCTAACAAGAATACTAGATATCAATATTTCCTGATATTTTTAAGTTGACAATATACATATAACACATAATATATATTATAATGATAATATATAATATATATAATATTATATATGTATAATCTCCAGGGCTTTTTTAACCCAAGTTTAATAAATGACTCATAGTTACATGTACATTATGCTCTTCTTTCAATTAGAATCGTAGCCAAGCTTTGAAGTATATAAATGATTTTTTTAATTTTAATCATATGCCCAAAAAAATAGCTGTTGAAATTTCCAATTTAGATAGTAGATTTAAAGAATTAAGGATTGAGCCAGCTTGCCCTTTGGCCTCTTGGGTCAGAGGTTAAGTTGAAGCTTGGATTTGAAATGCTCACTGTGGGGGATCTAAATCCATAACAACTACATGACAATTAACAGAGCATTTCTATTCCACTGAGACCTATTTTATATTTTTTTAAACATCTTTATTGGAGTATAATTGCTTTACAGTGATGTGTCACTTTCTGCTGTATAACAAAGTGAATCAGCTATATATATACATATATCCCTATATCTCCTCCCTCTTGCGTCTCCCTCCCACGCTCCCCATCCCACCCCTCTAGGTGGTCACAAAGCACCAAGCTGATCTCCCTGTGCTGTGCTGCTGCTTCCCACTAGCTATCTGTTTTACATTTGGTAGTGTATATATGTCAGTGCCATTCTCTCACTTCGTCCCAGCTTACCCTTCCCCCTCCCTGTGTCCTCAGGTCCATTCTCTATGTCTGCATCTTTATTCCTGTCCTTCCCCTAGGTTCTTCAGAACCTTTTTTTTTTTTTAGATTCCATATATATGTGTTAGCATATGGCATTTGTTTTTCTCTTTCTTACTTCACTCTATATGACAGACTCTAGGTCCATCCACCTCACTACAGATAACTCAATTTTGTTTCTTTTTATGGCTGAGCAATATTCCATTGTATATATGTGCCACATCTTTCTCCATTCATCTGTCGATGGATGCTTAGGTTGCTTCCATGTCCTGGCTATTGTAAATAGTGCTGCAATGAACATTGTGGTACGTGACTTTTTGAATTATGGTTTTTTCAGGGTATATGCCCAGTAGTGGGATTGCTGGGTCATATGGTAGTTCTATTTTTAGTTTTTTAAGGAACCTCCATACTGTTCTCCATAGTGTCTGTATCAATTTACATTCCCACCAACAGTGCAAGAGGGTTCCCTTTTCTCCACACCCTCTCCAGCATTTACTGTTTGTAGATTTTTTTGATGATGGGCATTCTGACTGGTGTGAGATGATACCTCATTGTAGTTTTGATTTGCATTTCTCTAATGATTAATGATGTTGAGCATTCTTTCATGTGTTTGTTGGCAATCTGTATATCTTCTTCGGAGAAATGTCTATTTAGGATTGAGTCCTGTTTTAAGAGGCAAATTTTTAAATATTAAAAATCACAACTTAAAAGAAGATATAGTTCTTTCATTTATAGCATTTCCACACAAACCTCTTGAGCAGATAATGTCACGTTATAGGTACGTATAATTTGTCCTTCTTTAATGCTTTTTCTGTTTTTTTGAATTCTTTTGGAAAATTATTAGATTTAGGTTAAAATTCAATAAAGCACTCCAAACCTGGAAATTATAGTAAATATTTTCATGAATCAGAGCAATACAGATTTATATATATTCTGTAATGATAATTTATACTATTATAATAATTATGGTAACTATACAGTTTCTTTTCATATGAATGTACATTTACGTATTTTACCTTTTTTATTATTTATAATAAGCTAGTCTTAAAATATTTTTATTTTAATTAAATAATTTAGCCCCTTCAAAAGGTTATTCATGAAGATTCAGTGATTTATATAAGTAAATTTCTTAGCAGAGTGCTAGATGCATAGTAAGCCCTCTACCAATGATAGCTGTTATTATACTTCAGTTTATACAACAGATGTGCTCTTTAAAAGGAGTACATAAAATTATTTTGGCAAATTTACAACTATTTTAAATAGCATGTTTGCATTTTGCTTAAATTCTATGGAAGATTTTTCTGTGAGCTGAATCAAATTCTGGTATTTTCTGTACTAGGGTGAATTAAGGCGACTCACATGTGTGATTTAGAAAGGGAACAAGTAAGCAAACCAACAGTCCATAAAGGACATGCTTGTCCTACATGTCCTATCATAAGATGAGGAGCGCTTTATAGCGTCAAGTTCCCAGAAAGATTGGGATATTCCACTACAGGGAAAAGTGAAAGAGGAAGGAACCCTTTCATCATCGGGGAAACCCCACTGCGCACTTTTGTATTCAAAATGACACTAATGAATGTGGTCATTATCTGGGAAGCTGAGGATGATGAAAAAGATTAATAATCCAGTCACCCCTCTCTGCATCCATCTTAATAATTGCCATTTGGGTTTCAGTTATAGCCATCCTTGCTACTTTCTGTAGCTATGCTTCCTCGTTGCTGTTCTCTGAGCCATACCATGGTGGCTGCTGGCATTGGGGGCATCCCAACCATCTTACCTCATTGGGAATATTCTAAAGTATATATATTATAAATTTGAAATGCATATGTTCCTGGAAAATTTGTTTATCTGGCTTCTTAATGGCTTAACACATAGGCTTCTTTCTATATGAGCAAAAATCTTGTGCTGAACAGAATATTAAGAGTTCTGTGTCTTTTAAAATGAAGCATATTGTATACCTCTATTACTTGCCTGTTTCTATCAATGGTGTGTTCCTTTGTGCTTGAGAAGATGAGGAAATACTTTACCCTTTGGTCAAAATATGACAGAAAGTTCACGAACCGTATTTATCTCATATTTGTAATAATTCAGATGCCAGCAAGTAAGCATCCATTTTATCAATAATGAATACAGACATCTGAAGAAATGATGTTCTTGTCACATCATCATAGAAAAATTTGTTTGGACATTTTCTTGGAATGATAGTGGACTGACTACGAATCTTAGAACAATACTGCTGTTTGTGTACAAAATGGTTGTAACAAGCTACCCATGTAAACAATGACTTATATTGATTGCAGTTCTCGCTATAAATGTTTAGTCTTTATTGGCAATTATTACGGAAAGCTTGAGTTTGAACCTTTGACTTGGAATTTTCTGGAGCTTTTAAAATAATAGATGATACAGGTCGGTTCCCTTTAGCCCCATTTTTTTTCAGACATTTAGTATCCTATTTCCCATTATCAAAATCACACATGCACACATGTTAGAAGGAAGTAATAAATGAAATGTAAATAGTAAGGAGCTATAACTATTTCCCAATAAGCACAATCTCAAATCACAGGTCAAATGAATCATCTCTCAGTCTATCTTAATGCATCTGTTACCTGCCTCCATCACTCCCCAGTGAATGTTTACAAGAGGATTTGGCCCTTGAGAATGAATCATTATAGAACCATAGCTTTTATTTGATCTGTTTATGATGTATTTGCTCAGTAGTGAAGATGCTTTTAAATATCAAATTTACCTTTTGGTTATTTACAGTTTATTTCCTTATTCAATAATCATTTATTGAGTGCCTACTACATGCCAAGCATGTGCTAGATACTAAGATAAAACAGACTTCATCAAGGAGCTCACAGTTAAATAGGGAAACACACTAATAAACAACCAGTTCTAACTTAGGGACGAGATACCTAAACTAGTTTTGAGGGAATCAGGGAAAAACGATATGTAGTGAGTGCTCAAAAGTATTTCTTAAGTATTTAAGGACTGCTGGAGTTACCCTGGTGGAGGTATCAAGAGAGCCAAGGGAAGAACTTTTCAGGCAAAATGGTCAGTGGGAACCAGGGCATGGAGGTGAGAAAGCAGGTGATTCGGTCTGGCCTAAGTGCAGGGCTTTGAGCTCAGAGTGGAAGCTGCAAAGGACAGTTATAGTCAGATCCGAAAGTGTCTCCTACAGCATAACAAAGATGAGGGGGCTCCATCAGAGGACACTGGGAGGAAGGGTTGTGCTGGAGACAATGTGTGCATTTTGGAAAAAATCTCTTTTGCATGGGGATAGAACACATTGGAATAATTCTAGGAAGGGATGTTATTTTAAAGGCTTTTACGGTGATCTGGGCACACAAAAAATAGCTGAAACATGAATGAGGTCATAGGAATGTGGAGGAGGGGGCATGGGTGGGGCCAAGATATACTGAAGAATTGTAATCCATATAGTAAAGTAATGTATCAGATGTAAGGAGCAAAGAGGGAGGAAGCAACACCTCTTAATGACTGAGCAACTAGAAAGACGATGATACCCAAGCAGAGAATGTTTCGACATCCATTTCTCCTTCTGAAAACCACCCTCAGTTTTCATTCGAGGATCCTTCTGCAACATCCAGTTCATATGGTATGGCAAGGCTACCCCCAAGAGTACAGCATGTAACCCAGACCAGAGTCACTAAACATCCTGCAGTTCTCCTGGCCCGAGGTGTGGGTGAGTGTGTGTGTCTGTGTTGCTGGTGGCTGAGTGAGGGGGGCTGGGCTCCACCTATCCTAAGCCAATCCCATTAGAGGTTGAATATCATGAATTTTGTGGAACCTACTAGAAAAGAGGCTCTCTCCTTTGCACTGGATTTAGAGTCACAAGAAGATGAGGCTAGGGCTGCTGTAGCCATCTTGCCACCCCTGAAGGAGAAACTAAGAAGGTAGCCAAAATAGAGAAGGAGAGCTGAGTGAGGGGGCCAGAGCAAGCAGGTTTTGTTGACATTGAGCCCTGTTCTCAGCCACACCTGAAGCCAGCCCTACAACTGGACTTCTCAGTTATGCATATCAATGTGCTTAAGTCATTTGCAGGAGAAGGGGTCCTATTGAATACAGATGCCAAGGCCAATTCCTGGGAAGGAATTTAAATATACATGTCTGGAGCTCCAAGGAGAGATCTGCCATAGAATGTTAACTGCAGATAGATAATTTTAAAGGTGAGATAATCACCCAAGTGATGTGAGAAAGGACTGAGAGAAAACCATGGGAAACACCAACATTAGGTCAATCAGTCACTCAACAAACATTTATTGAGCACATGGCAAACTCTACATCAGTGAACGAAAGTGACAAAAATAATAATAATTATTATAAGTCCCTTCCCTTTTTGAGCTGATAGTACACAGGAGGAAAAAAAGCAACAAAAAGGTAAAGTATATTAGTATGTTTAATAATATGTTCTCAGGAAAAAGAGAGATAGGCAGAATGGGTGAGATGTGGGCTTTTGGTGATCAGGGTGGGCCTCACTAAGAAGTTAACATTGAGTAAAGATTGGAAGGAAGTGAGAAAGCAGACCATACAGGTTCCTGAGGAAGAACATCTCAGGTGGGGGACCAGCAAGTGCTGAAGGTTGCAGGCAGGAGGACACCAGGTATGCTGTGAAACCAGCAAGTGAGTCAGTGAGCTAGTGCTGAGTGAGCAGGGAGAGGAACCAGGGCATCGGAAGCCTCGTGGGCCATAGTGAGGACTTAGGCTTTGATTCTGAACGAGATGGGAACCCTGGAGAAGGTTCTGTGTAGAGATGTCACCGGATCTGACTTGGGCTTAAAATGGACCACTCTGGCTGCTGTGCTGAGAATAGCCTGTTTGCACAAGGGAGGAATCAGGGAGGCCGGTTAGAAGGCAAGTGTAACAGTCCAAGCAGGAGACGGAGCTGGGCCATGGTAGTAGCAATGGTGGTGGCAAAGATGTTCATATTCTAGATATATGTTCAAGGGGGAGAAAACATACTCTGATGGATTGAATGTCATCTGTAAGAGAAAGAAAGAAGTCAAGGATGTCTTCAGAGTTTCTGCCTGAGCTACTGGAAGAATCAGAGAAGACCCCAGAAGAAAGTGAATTGGAGTATCCAAAAAGTTATCAGAGAGCATTGTCGCAGAACACAAAAGATTGTTTTGAGAAGGAGGGCATGGTGAATGATCTTAGATGCCTAAGAAAAACCAAGCAAATAAAATAAAGAGTAAAAATTGCCTACTTGATTTATAACAACAACAAAAGAAGCAGGTCTTTGATGACTTTGGTGAGAAAAATCACCTTTTTTTTTTTTTTTTTGCCAAAGTCAATGATACCAAACTTACTAGACTATGAAAGAAGATGTGTCTGCAGATTGAATAGAAAGAATGAACCTATCTGAAGCTCAACCAAATGCAACAAATCTACTCTATGCACAACAGGCTGGGAGATGGGGAGAAGTTGAAGACATGATGCCAGCTCTCTAGGTGTTTAGGGACCACAGGTTACATATATGAATGTGAACACGCCGTCATACACAATAAGCATTGTTGGAGAAGGGCGGAGCAGAAAGAGCATTGCTAACATCAGTACCACTTCTCTTTGCTCAAAAAAACTTCTGTTTGTTCTAGAAACTGTGAACCATTTATTGCAACCCTCACCTGCCCTCTGCAAGGGCTGTTTAGCCTGAAAGCTCAGAACATATGTATTCTGGAGGTGAATCCAGACCACCTAGATTCACCTCCCAGGAATCGACTCATTACACACATAAAAATGGCTGACATGGAAGGTGCCCCCCGCCCCGCTGATAAAACATTAACATTTTTTTTT
>NW_006796005.1:291562-293746 GCF_000442215.2 Lipotes vexillifer | reverse complement strand
TATGTGGGCCTCTCACTGTTGTGGCCTCTCCCGTTGCGGAGCACAGGCTCCGGACGCACAGGCCCAGCGGCCATGGCTCACGGGCCCAGCCGCTCCGCGGCACGTGGGATCCTCCCGGACCGGGGCACGAACCCGCATCCCGTGCATCGGCAGGCGGACTCTCAACCACTGCGCCACCAGGGAAGCCCAAAACATTAACATTTTGTAGTAATTTTTTTTCCATGTCAGGAAGAACTGCCTTGCATTTTCAGTTGGGTAGGGTCCCGCTGTATCAACCTCAGGTCTTTCGTGACTTCCCTGCAGCAAATAAGAACTTGACCTTATTATTGTTTTGCTGCGCGAAGGGTAAAGCCAACGCTTCAATCAGCCAGAGATGCCCTGACCGTGAAGGAGAAGGGGCCAGGGCTCTGTGGAAATAAAGACGGGAGGTGGAGAAAGGAAGGAAGAAAAGAACACCACGTGAACTTGGATTTGGTGTCATGGAAAATATACTTCCCGAGGAGACGATGTGGTGTTTAAGGCCCTTTATCACTGTGGGACATTCATCTCTCAGCTCTGAAGTGGGGATCAGAACCTTATCTATTTGAAAACTCCCTATCACTTATTCCAACAAAACAACTCTGATTTTCTTTTCCACTCTGAGTTAGACATTACTGGAAAAAAAAAATTCAGCTGTTTGGAACACAGTGGTCACTTGAGGACAGGGTCAAAGATTTGGTCCTTGACTGGACTGATCAGCTTACGCACAGAAAACTGTCCAAAAGCCACATTCAAATACCACAACATGATTGATAATCGGAGCCAGAAGACAAGAGTATGTTTATTTCTGTAAAATTGCTCTCTCAATTGAAAACCTCCCCAAAGCTCCTGTCCTAATTATATCATGTCATCTTCATTTGCCAAGTTAACTCAAAAGAATCTCTCGAAACTCATTTCTATCGTGCCTGCTTTGCACTCGTGCTGGTGGGTAGGCAAAGCACCAAATTCATCCTCAAACAGTCCAATTTGATGAAGGAAAACACACAGAAGGGAAGAATAAACCATAGAATGTTTCACTTCTACAAACAATGTTAACTAAAGATTATGGAGAATCTGATTTTAGGATTTCAAAGGATACAGGAGAGATTCAGTGTGTTGGACTGTAAAGAAAACAAACTCTTCTTCTCAAAAACAAATAAGCACTGTTTTGTTTTGTGCTCTAATAAAGAAACAATATTGTACACAGAAACAATTCATGATAAGCTCTTTGGTAGGTGGAGGCTTCTTTTTCCTTTCCTTCCATCATGCCCCCTAATGAGGATTGAGCGATGTGGGCTAACATGTAAGCAGCTCCCAAAAACAGGATGCTGAATGTATTACAGGATCTTTAAGGACAGCGTAAGAGCACTGCCAGTAACTCTCTCTGTCACACGTCCCAGCAGGTCAAGGTCTGGACTGGATGAACTGAGTAAGGAATATTCCATATCCTGAGTCATACACATTGCAGGTTGCCCTTCCACATGTAAAAGTCTGATCAGACCTAACCTTGCTGGAGACAGGACTGTAGATGGTTGCAGATGTGAAGGGGAGAGAGGCACAGCAGACAGGGCGAGCGACCAGGCCTAAATTGATACCCAACATTTTAAAAAGAGTGAGGGGGCTTCCCTGGTGGTGCAGTGGTTAAGAATCCACCTGCCAATGCAGAGGACACGGGTTTGAGCCCTGGTCCGGTAAGATCCCACGTGGCACGGAGCAAGTAAGCCCGTGTGCCACAACTACTAAGCCTGCGCTCCAGAGCCCGCGAGCCACAACTACTGAGCCCATCTACCACAACTACTGAAGCCCACACACCTAGAGCCCATGCTCTGCAACAAGAGAAGCCACCGCAGTGAGAAGCCTACGCACCACAACGAAGAGTAGCCCCTGCTCTCCACAACTAGAGAAAGCCTGCGTGCAGCAACGAAGACCCAATGCAGCCAAAAATAAAATAAATAAAATAAAATAAATAAATTTATTAAAAAAATTAAAAAGAGTGAGGGCATTTAAACAGACAGTGAGAGAACAAGGCAGGAGTGCAGAGTTAAAAGGAAAGCACACTGAATTGTATCCCACCTCATCCTGGTTTTCAGCATTATAAAAGTACAGTAACAGAGCCCCAGGGGGAATAGAGAAAGGAAAGGGAAAGTGGCAAAGGTCATGGCTGGG
>NW_006796005.1:273807-291552 GCF_000442215.2 Lipotes vexillifer | reverse complement strand
CAGGAATGGGGGTTGGGGAGAAAGTATTCCGGTGCATGCAAGAAGGGAAGGAAGGAAGTGATGCAGGGCAGTGAAGAATGCACGAGAGCCCCAGCGATTTCCACAGAAATCTGTGCAGAAGGGGCCGCATGAACACAGCGGGACTGATGGGGAGGCTCTTGGCACGAAGGGCAGCCAAATGACCTCTGATTGGAGGTGAATCGGAGACAGTGGTCTGGAAGGAGTGAGGCCGGTGCAACTGATTTCCCCCAAGCCCAAGAATGGGTGTACAGTTTCACTTGCATCTTGAGAGAGCACTTGAATGAATAGAAAGGGAGACAAGACCCAGTCATGGGCCAAAATTCACATCCTCTGCAGTTGAGCCATTTCTACACTTTTTTATTCATTCTCTTCCAGTGTGTGCTCTGAACTTAGGAGGAGGAACACTGAAATATAAGTCATGGCATCTAGATTCTATCCGCAGCTCTTCAGTTAATTATTTGGGGGGATGTTGTCTGGACCTCAGTTTATACATCCTCAAAATGAGGTGTTAGCACTCACACCATCATGGTGTTAACACTCACACACCTCCCAACAGCCTGCAAAGAACCTTGCAGAGGCCACAGCCTCCATGAGGCCGAGGCCACGTCTAGCCTTGATCACCATCACATAGACCACACTTGGAAAGTGTCAGCATCATAGTAAATGCTCAGTGAGTGTGCGTTAAATGAATTAAATTCGTCACCACCACAATCCATGAAGCAGCTAAAAGCAGAGCTGTCCTGGCTGCAGCAGCATGGCACCTCCTACTTCAGCTGCCCTCTGCACCAAGGGGGGGAACGCCAGGACTGCAGGAAACCCCCTGTGAACACCACTGGACTGGACATAGAGCCTTCTCCTCTACAAATCATAACTCTGTGGTCCTCATGCAGCACACGTTGACGTGTAGAGATTAATCTGGTTTGGCCCACATTCACCTGGCTGGAAGATCACTTTTCCCACTTCACCCTCTACTTCAAAGTCTTGGTCTTTAAACCTTCTTGCTGGTACCATTCCCCCCTCCTTCGCGGAAGATGAAAGCATTTTTTCCAGACAGGCCTGCTGTGAGTGACTTCATGGAAATGAATATCTTGTGTCCCTAATGTGCCTCTCACACGAGGAACTTCTAGTATTTATTTATTTTTAAGAATAGGGCTGGGAGGTTGACGTTTCCATTAGCAGTTGAGTGATATTTTTTTTAAATAAAAACCCTCCTCCTCGGTGAGACATGCCTCACATTCCCGTCTCCCCACTTCAGGCAGTTATGTGCTACTAAATATGCAATGGAAATGACACATGTCTGGAAACCCAGCAGCAACACTGTCTCGAGGCTGCTTGCTCAGTGCTATACAATGAAGGTGCTGTAGGAGGTTAATTGAGGAAGGCAGACTCCCAGACTCTCAAAGCGACATGTGTGGCACCTTATGCATTTGAATCAGATGTACTCCAAGGCACCTTTTGTTTGAGGGCTGATCACACCTATAGCAGGATGAAGGCACAGAATCACTGACCTTCCAGAGGATCCTGGAAATATCTTAGTGTCTTCAGGTGAACTGAGACCAATAAGTCCTCCTACAAGGGAGGATAATACACCACAAAAGGGGATGGGTCAGCTCCTCCTACATAAGCTTGGGTATCAGCAAGCCACGTGGGACTTGACTGATTGGATTCTATGGCCCCGTGTGCCCCTAATTCCAAAGGACAGAGGTAATCAGTTTAACTCAAAGTAATTTTCCTCAATTTATGTCAACGAATGTATTCCTACAGGGTACTCTCTTGACCTATGTGAAAGCTAGTAATAGGATAGAGGTTGTGAAATGGAAATTAAAAATGGAATTGGATGGCAAAGGATTATACTAATAGAATGCAGATTGGATTAAATGTAAATTAAGTATCAGAACAGGAGGACATTTGTCCCAGTTGAAGAAAGTGTTAAAAGTCTTTGGGCACTGATTTTTCATCCAATCTCAAACATACCAAGTTTAATCCTCAGCAAAATATGAGGTTAATTAAGCATGAGGGGAAAATTTTCAATTACCTTTTAACAAGCTCAAAAGAGATTCGTAGACAACAATTAGTTCTTATTGTTTTGATGGTTTACAGGTAAATGAATTAGAAATATGAGATGATTTTTCTTAAAATATACATGGTTTTATTTAATTAGAGAAAAGGTGTTTAGTTTTGACTGATTTTTGAAAGGTTTGGAAAGAAGTCTTTAGTATGTGATAAATTTAAAAATCACCTAACCCTATGCCAAAAAGGGAATCTATGTAAGCTTAGAGATTTTTATGCCAGTACTTAGGGCCACCAGGCACAAGGGGAGCTAGGAGTGGCATAACCCAGAGACCTGGAAACTTAAAAACAATGCTTGACTTGCGAGGAGGGAAGCAAACTGGGTGGGGCAAATCTGAAGAAAAAGCTGATGGCCTGGCATTCCATGCAGAGTTCAGAGTGTCATCTGAGAATCTGAGTCAGAAATCACTTTATTAGTCTTCTCTGGCTTCCCCTGAGCTCTTGCCTTTTCTCTAAAGCTGGAGGCTAGCCCTATATTATCCAAGATCTGGAAGGAGAGATCTTGGAGGAATTAAAGGAGGATATAAAAGCAAATATGTGAGCAAAATACACACCTGCACATGCATACACATACACACGCACACGCACGCCTCTCCTTGCTAACACTCACGTCATAATTAACGAAGAAGCCACTGTAGGAATTTCTTCCAAATTTCAGAGAACTTCTTAGAGTGTAGAAAGAGTTAAGAGAGTATGTACCTTTGTACCAGGTTTCCTTTAGGCGACTCAAGCAAATGCTACACAAGCATACAGCTTTGTTCTTGATTGTTCAAGTTGTTGTTTTGGTGCCAGATACAAAGAGATCCAAACGAAATACAATTTTGCAATCACCAAACCCTAGAAATATTTGAGGTTGCTTGGTGAAGTTAGATCTTGTTGGTACTGCAATCCTGTTGGAAAATAAAGTTGTAGGATTCTTTTGCATGGTAGTAGGTGTGTTTGTTTTGGTTTTTGCTTTTGATCTTATAAGGACACACAAAAATAACTAATGTGCTTAGTTTCTATATCATTGTAAAGCAATTCACAGTAATTTATTCTTTGCTTCTCCCATGCCTTTTGTGGAATAGAAAGGGCAATGACTTGGGATAAGAACTAGGTTCAACTTCTGGTTCTGTCACCAGCTTCATGATCTTGAACTAATTTTTTATCTGAGCTTCAAGCCTATTTATCCATAAAATAGGAATAGTTGTACGTAGTTCTCATGGTTACCATGAAGTTTAATGGAAAGTGTAGATGTAAATGCTTAGCATTCATTTATCCAATGACACCTATTAGGTCCTCACAATGTGCACACTATGGGTCTACAGTGCAGAACCAGACAAAGCAAAGACTCTGCCCTTAGGAAACACATATTCAAGTGCGAGACAGATAACAAACTACAAAGAAATCCAAAGTCGGATACTTACAGGTTAGTTCCATGGGCTCTCATTCATAGCTCTTAACAGAATTAGGATTTTGCAATGATTTATGAGAGTGTATGAGTCATGTTTCTATCCCCTACTAAAGTGTAGGCTCCTGGTGGTAGAGACCAACTATTGTATGCCATTAGCAAGCAGAGAATAGGCAGATATGCATAATTCCAGAAAAAAGGAATGACTGCATTGTGATAAGGGGAAAAAATTGAAAAAAAAATAGAGGTAAGAGGGAGTAAATCTTTTGGTAGGATAGTCTAGAAAGGCCTCTCTAGGATGCTGTAATACTTGAATGATAAGAAGCCATCCATGTGGATGAAAAGAGCCAGAAGAGGAGAGGTCTAGGTAGGAAATATCCAGAGCAAAGGCCCTGAGACAGGAAAGTGTGTGTAATGCTTGGGGGATGGGAAGGGGCCAGTAGTGAGTTCACACAGGGCCTGCAGACTATGGTAAGTCTGAGTTTTATTCTAAACGTAATGTAAATTCCTTTCCCTCTTCCACACCTCCCCTTGTTTATAGTTTTGTTTTAGTAAGAAGATTAACATACATTTAAAAAATAGGCAACAATACTAGAGGACAGATAATTAATCATGGATTATGAGAAACAGATGTGCCTATTCAAAAATGGAAGAGTTGTGAGGTAATGCATCCACGAAAGGTGAACCTCTATCCGAGTTTACCTCTCACCTAAGGCTTAGCCTTGAGATGGTTGCATTATCAGGTGCTTGGCTCCCACTTTAGAGAGTACCCAGAAATCTGACTGCACCAAGACAAGTGTTCTAATTTCACACTTTGGTGCCTCCACTCTGGAGGATGTCGAGGAAATTTTTCCAAGCCAGACTATTTACAATGCCCCCGAACACAGACTGTTTCTCCAGTTTTACTGGTTAACTTCCAGCAAAGTCATTGAATCTTCACTGCTCAGCTTCTACATCCTTTAGTGTCACTGAGTTCATCTTCCCTGCAAATTTTATCCTCAGCTTCTAGATTGATTCCGCAGACTAGATGAACTTAGTTTGTGCTAATTCATCTTTACCTTGTAAGCAGCTTCAGTTTAAGCCACTGCTCAATACTTTCTTCCTTATGGGCAAGAAACTGGCACGTTCTGCTGATTTTCTCAAATGCTTAGTAGTTGACAATCTACTGTGTCCAGAGACTCTGGCTATGAGTTTGGATTTATTTCTTTGGTTTTAGGACATTTTCCATTCATCCATCTTCTTCCTGCCTTGACTGTTGGAGGTCTGTCTTAGCTTGGCATTCAAACCATTACCTGGCCCATTGCCCAGCATCCAAGGCCATGACTTCCCTGTAGAAGGTTACTGATAAATGGGATTGCTGAGGAGGACTTGGGCAGCAATACCAGTGTCAGCTTCTTGAGTTCAGCCTTGAGCAAGAAGCTTGAGGCTGCTCCTTCCTCAGGGAAACTTGATTTTGGTAGGGGAAGTTTGCCAAAAAGTTCCTAGATAATTTGTCTGGAATGTTCTTTGAAATATGCAAAATAATAATATGTAATGGAGATTTTTTTAAGGTAGGTTACTTCTTTAAAATGATACCTGAAATGTATATTAAACGACATTGAAAAATAGTGTGTTGTAATGTAAAATAAAAAAGATAAGGAATATAATACTGTGTATGCAGCATAAGCTCAACCATGTAAAACAATTAGCATATAAAGACGAAACAAACCAAACTGTTGATGATGTTTATATCTGAGCGGTGAGATTATGGATTGTATTAAATTACTATTTTCTTCACAGTTTTCAGCATTCAATAATTTTTAAAGACACGGATTACTTGTATAATCAGAAAAATTACACTATTTATAAAAGAAAACACATTATGCAACCAGAACACACAGGATAAGTGTCATCCTCCTAATTCTTTGTGGTCCTCAACCTGGGGCACGTTAGAATTAACTGGGGAAAAAATAAATAAAAATCAACAAAGGGGGCTGGAGGAAACTTTTGGAGGTGATGGATATGTGTGTGACCTTGATGGTGGTGATGGCTTCAGGGTTGTATACTTATCTCCAAAGTCATCAGTTATAAACATTAACTATGTACAGCTCTGTGTATGTCATACTTCAGTAAAGTGAGATTTTTAAAAAATAATTAACTGAAGAACGTTTAACACTTCCAGTTCCCAAGCTGAACCTTGTGTAAATTAAATCAGAAACAGAAAGCCAGGCATCAGTATTGTTTAAATTTCCAGGTGATTTCAAAGTGCAGCCAGGGTTTAAAACCACTGTTAGACTAATTAGATAGCTTAGATCAGTGGTTTGCAACCCTGACTGCAATTAGAATCTCCAGGGGAGCTTTTATAATACCAATGTATGTATGGTCCCTAACCCCAGGTTCTGATTTTAATTGGTTTGTAGTGGGGCCCTGGAAATAGTATGTTTTAAAATTTCCCAAGTGATTCTGATGTATACACACACACCCTTAGGTAAATTAACATGCATTGCGTATTCACCCTGGGCAAGGCACTGTGCTGAGTGTCTTATGTTCATTTAATTCTCAAAATAATCCAATGAAGTGAGCTTTATTATCCTCATTTTACAGAAGAGGAAACTAGGACTCAAGAGACATACAATAAATTGCTCAAGGCAACACAGCTCATTTGAACCCAGGTTGTTCTGTCTCCTGTGGGGCTAGGCAAAGAATGTATTCTCTCCAGTTCTGGGAGGATGCTTTCTAAGTACCCTAATGGAGAACCCAGTTTACCCACTTTTAAAATGTTGATACAGTAGCTCTTCATAAGTTTTGCCTTTAGCAGTTGTCCCATTCCTGTCAAACTCCATCAAGGGTAAACACATCTGCAGTTTGCTACGAATTTGTTTATTCTTTCCATGATGTCTAAATAGTATTAGTTTAATTTCATGTATGTTTTGGTACATATTGTAATGCTTTACAACTTAAACTTCCTACTCGTTAAAAGTTATAACAGCATCTCATTGCTTAACTTTATGTCACTGTCCATCGTCTCTCCTGAAATTGTGGCGTGGTTGATATTTTTATTTTATTTTTTATCATTTTTTTGGTAATAAACAGTTAACAATATTTCTAGAATTCCTTTAAGAATTTTGCAAAACTCCTTAGACAATTGAAAGCACTCTTGGATGTCACAAAACCAGTTTTTGGATTGCTGTTCCACACGAATGTCAACATCACTGGATTTGCTGAGATTTCCTCTCTGATGTTGTATTTAGAATAAGTTGTGTTTTGCTAAACTGGTTGAAAGTAAACTTCACCTCTTCCAATAGTATCAATTACCCCTGACCTCAAGCAGAGCTGCAGGTGCACATGGACAGCAGAACTGGGCCCTTTTCATTTATAATCTGAGTCCGAGGTCTTGAAGTAAAACTCATTTGCCCAGATTTACATAGCATTACCTGAGCATAACATTACCCAATAAAGCCAAATTGATGGGTTAAGGATACAAAATAAGCCACTTCAGTTGCCAGGAATTCCAGATCAGCTTATGGGCCAGGTTTTGTGAGACAGCAGAGAGGACAGAGAACAAATACTGTTTAAAGAGACAATCTGTAACTGTTTTGCTTTTGCATAATAAAATAGGCATCATCTTTCAAATAATTTGGAAACAAATATCTTCCACAAGCTTGCAATGTAACATAGTCTTCTTCTGAGTAACTTTGTCAGTGAGTATATACAAAAAGGGAAAAGAAAGAAAATCTAAAAGTAATGGCCATCTTGTGTGCTTGGGTTCAGATCAAAGGGAATCTTTTCTACTCACCACCTCTTTTTTATTCCTTTTCTCTGTTAGCATTTTCATCTGACTCCTTCCTTAGCAGGAATTTTATGTTGTACTTTCAAGGATATTGTAACCCTGTGTTCTGTGATTATTTGGGAAAGAGAAACTATAATGGATAAAATGGAAAAATATTTAATGTTTGTTTCTTAAAAGAAAAAAAAGTCTTATTATATTTCTCTCACCTATTGTAGACCAGAAGAAAACGAAGGAGGTAAATTAATAATAGTCTATGCTGCTAAGCAAACCCATAAGAAAGAATACTTACCAGAGAAATCAAGCACTTTTTGGAGTAAATGCAAATCAAAGGTCATCCCCCTATCTTCCACTTGCGTATTGGAAAAGAGACTTGTTCTGATAACATCGATTTCAGTTAATTAGTAAGTTAGAATCTTCTGACTTACAGCTATTAGTTCCAGAAAAACTTAAGGTGGATAGGAGAATGTTTTTTATAGAACAAAATGTTATAGCTCGATTAGCTTTAAAGACTTAACTGGGAATTTTAAGAAAGTCCTTATCTCTTTTAAGATAATACCTAGTTTATGAGAATATATACACAGGTATTTTTATAAGATGTGTATCCTAAGTGGAATTTATATTTTTTATTATCAAGTAGCCTTCTTCTAATTTCTTCTGGACATTTTTACATCATCAGAGGATGTAAAATTTCTAATATTAATTTCTATATCTTATTAAAATAAGAATTTTAATTTCTTATAAAAATTTCTAATGTCTTATTACTTCTGAATATTCATACAACATTAAAAAATAGGTTTTTTTTGTCCATCTCGATTTTCATAAGACTATAACACATCTGTTGCAAAATGTCTCAACTATTATAATTCCCAGGACAAAAAAAATTTGAAGATGAAAAGAATTGGAATTTGAATCGTGAAAGGAGAATCAACCTGTCTTCTTGCAACTTTATTCAGAATTTCACAATCCTTGCTAAACGCTAAGGGAAGGGCCAAAAGCAATAAAACAGCAGAAACCCGGTAAGAATGTGCCAGAGTTCAGAGAACAATTGCCCCAGGCTTAACTTCATGACCTTTAATCTGTTTGAGGCATCCTACAACGTGACCACACTCAGTTCCTGCACTATTCTTCCAGTTCTTCCACAAGCCAGAGTCATAACAGTAAAATTCAAACTTGACTTTTGGTGCTGAATTCTTGGGGTAAATTTGCCCCCTGAGAAATATGTTTTCTTTGTTGTGGTGTATTTGAACTATGTAGGCATCAGACAGTGAATTAGGATGTCATATCTAACGCAGGGAAGGACTTTTGTGAGGCTTCTCTGACTTTCGTTTATGAAATGCTGTGCCCTCAACGACCTTCCAAAACGCTAAAATAAGTATCTGAAGAGTGAAGTGTTATCTAGGAATAAGAAGAACATTAATCAGGAAGTCAGGAGACCCAGATTTCCATTATTGACGTATCATTTATGAGCCACATGACCTTCAGAAGGGAAGTTTGGAAATCATTTATTAAGGTCCTATACTAAGCTGATAATTTAATGAAGAATGTAAATTAACACAGATTACTTTTACATAATTCAAGAAGTGATATGCAAGCATTTGGAAAAATTCTAAAGAGACAGAGAGAAATGAGTAATCAGTTCTGTTTGGGCAGTGCAGACAGAATTGTCTTGGAGAGATTTGAATCAGGACTTTGAAAAGTAGTTGCCAAGTAATCTGGTATGGTGAAAATATACAGTGCAGGAGAAGGAAGGACAATTTAGATAAAATGTAAATTGAAACAAATTGTGAAAGACTTTGACTAACTTGCTAGATATTTGGGCAACTCAAGCTCTTTGACCTAAATTTCCTCATCTTTAAATAAAGGAATTGGACTGAGTGACTTCTGAGTTCATGACCAGGTCTAAAAGTCTAAATAAGATGACATTAAAAAGTTCAAGAGGAAATGCCTTGTGTGATATCTGGCCAAATGATATCAATTCCTGTAAAGATAATGCCAAGTCAGTAACTATTACTCCAAACTCCAGAAAAATAACTTCCCTTGCATCATAGTAACAGTGCTTAATTGAAAAAAAAAAAAAGATTTCTTTTTTTAATGAATCAGTACTACTTTGTGTAATACACACCAACAGAATTCTTTCCAGTGCTTCAAGTTGTATTACTTAAAATGTTATTCTAGAATGATAAAGCTACGAAGTGCATTGGGTGCCCCAAAATTCATATCTTGAAGCCCTAACCCTCAACGTGACTGTATTTAGAATATTGAAGTAATTTAGGTTAAATGAAGTCATAAGGGTGGGGCCCTGATTCGATAGGAGTAGTGTCTCTATTGGAGGAGACAAGAGAGCTTGCTGTCTTCCCTCATGTATTCAGAGGAAAGCCCATGTGAGGGTGCAGCAAGGTGGCCATCTGTTAAGCCAGGAAGAGAGTCGGTACCAGGAGTTAAATCTGCTGGACCTTGATCTTGAACTCCTAGCCTCCAGAACAGTGAGAAGTACATTTCAGTTGTTTAAGTCACCCAGCCTATGGTATTTTGTTATGCAGCCCATGCTGACTAATACAGGTAACCAATAAATGATTATGTGCTGTGGGATAGATTTTTTTTAAGTTTCATTTCAGGTAGCAAAGTGTTTTTAAAATGTGATTGCAATATTTAGAATATTTGAATTATTCTTTATGGTAATGGTCAAGTTCTAGAAAATAATATATTTTAACTGATGTGCAACAATATGATGATTATAAATAACAACCCTCCCAATGATGTCTTATTTCATTTGAAATGAGAACAGTCACTGATTTTATCAATGATTTATCAAAACCACTGATTTTCTAATTTTCTACATATCTGAACTTTTTCAGTGAGCTAAATATTAAACATGCTATGTGGCTAATGAACTCGGTGCATAAATGAATTTCAAACCAAACGTGTTCAATTTTCAGTTTTCTTTTTTCTACTTCTAAAGGAATTCTGTTTATATTCATACCTATACTAAAAGCTCTGGTAATTATTTTTGGTGTTCACTCAGTATGAATCTTTTCACAACTGCTTAGTGCCAGATACTGCACTGGGCCCTGGGAATAGACAAAGGTGAAGATGATAGACCCATTCCGCGTTCTTGCTAAGCTCACAAGTCAAGCCCATATGACAATGAAACTGGAAGTGATGGACAATAAAATATGTTAAGGGCTATGATAGAAGTGCACGTTGCTGTGGGAGCCTGTAGCAAGATGATCTAACTAGTTAGAAGAACCAGTAAAGGCTTCCTAGAAAAAGTTTTATTTAAGCAAAGCCTGGAAGGAGGTTGGCATATATAAGGTAGCAGTAACTATGTCAAATGAAGAACGTTGAATCAGTAGGAATTAGCCAAGCAAAGAAGCAGAGTATGAGCTTTTAGGCAGAGTAAACATCATGTTCAAAGGTCTGAGGTGGAAGAGCATTGCCAATTACAATAACAAAAAGAAGTTCAGTGTGGCTGGAGGGCAGAATCCCAAGAGGCTGAAACACAGAGAAGCAGGGATCCATTAGCCTGTTTTACTCTTGACCTTCGTTGAGTAAATCAAGAACAGTACCTCTGACTAAGCACTGTAGAACATCAGCATTGGAAGGGCTTTAGGAAAACAAGCTTTTGTTGTTTTAAGTAAACAAGCAGTAAAACGTTGTGAAACCTTTCACAGGTTTTACATATGAGTTCAAACATATTTTTTCCATCTGACTCAGAAGAAATGCCACATATGTAGTTGAGGAAAAGAATTCTTTAGATGGTCTGAAACCCCTGACCAGAATGCCCATCTCCACTTCCTCTCCCTGGGAGTTCCTCTTCCAAGAACTGGACAGGGCAAGCCTCCCCTTGGCTTAACTGTTGTAGCCTGTCTGGTTTGTAGCCTCAAAGAGCAAAGCCACCATTCAGGGCAAAGTGATCTATATTAACAAGGACAACTTAGAAGGCAGAATATCATCTGGGACATGAAAATTATATAGTATCTTTGAGAAAAAAAAGGGCTTAATTTTCTAATAAAATAAATTTACTGTGGGGCTTTGTTGTTTTGCTAAGAGATTTTTCTTTAAGTAGATGTCTGTGCATTTTGGCTTTTGTTTATCCTCTCTACAGAATGAGCAGATTTACTTGGGTGAGTTAGAATACTGGTATTACTGATAGGTGTGGAGTCAGTGTTGTAAATGTTCAGGCCACAAATTTAATTTATTTTTTCCAAATTCATAGTTATCACAATTGGCTAATGATTCTTCTTCCCCAAAAGACAATGTACCATATACATATTAATGACAAAATAATGACTGGGCTAACAGATTATTGTTTTATTTATTTAAACTAAATCCACATAGGGAGCTTCCTAGACAAAAGGATCCCCCTATATTTCCTTTTCCATCTGATGGCTTTCTAGGTATGCATATGTGAATATAAGCCTATGTTCACAGCACACTTGTGTCATGTGAGTGTGCACACACACACACACACACACACAGCACAGGTAACAGTGACCTGCCTTGTAATTGAAAAGTGTTTTTAAACAATTTTCTTAACGCAACTACCCCAAGAAGCTAAAACTTAAAAATAAATCATTGTTTAACAAGACATAGACTTTATTTTAAATGAAAACTCGTATTTTCTCATGCAATGTCTTGTTGATAGTCTCTTAAAAGACTTATCGATATTTCAAATGTATGTCTTTATTAAAATAAGTATTTTCATATTACTGTCCTATCGATATAATAAAAGTTAAAAGTCTACGTGCAAAATATGTCCCCAAGAAGAGCTATTACCCATCTCTACAAATCTCTAAATGAATCATGTTTTGAATTGGAGAATAAAGGAGGACTTTCCAACTGTTCAGATTTGATAAAAAATTACTCAGCTTTAACTATAGTTCTGGACAATTTGTTTAGGAATCAAACTCATCTCTACTGTTATATATTTTTCACTTCACTTTGAAAAATGAAAGGACCAATATGCTTATCCACGCATGAGTGAGGATTCTGCTTTTTAAAGGAGGACAAAATAATTCATCTAATATTACAAAGCAATGGTTAATGCTTAGCCAATGGTAAATATTTATTTGACCTCGTTCTTATCTCCTTGTTATCCCACATCACACCAAACAGTGTCTCTTAATGGAAATGTTAAAAATCAAAAGCCAGCGTATCTGTTCATAAAATCCTTGAGACCTTACAGATCCTTTCATCTCAAGCACAGAAGTCTACAGACGAGGAAACTGAAGCCAGGAGAGGGGGTGATCTCCCACCCTAGGGCTTCCATGTGTAACTTGAGTGGGAACTTAGTAGCATAGCAGGATTGGAAGGCAGACAGTCTGGCTCCAAGACCTGCCTTCAGCTGCAGTGCTCCATTGCCTCTTTCTAGTTCCATTAATGTTTTACATTTTTTAAATCATAAAGCTCTCTGCATAACTTCCTTTTATCTCTTTATAAGCATATGGAGCCATTCAGCACATAATGGGAAACACACTCTATGTGTAAAATGCAACAAAATTAATTACTAATAAAGATTTATTGATCTCTTAACAGTGTGGAAAGCACTCTATAGATGTTTTTGAGAGCATGAGAACTGACAGTAAAATAATGATACTAAAATTTTTATTTTACTCTTTATACTTTCCTTTGTTTTCTATAAGCAGTGTCTGGCATATATGAATTAAACATTTCTTAAATGAATGGATATATGTTATATGCCATGAAAATGAATTTAATTTAAAATAAGAAATGTCAAATCAAATCACTATAATATAAACTACTAAAACCAGTTTCTTTTGGAATTTCTTTTGAGAAATATGTCAGAACATAGACATCCACAAAAATATTATTTTTCTAAGTCAGGGGTCAGCAAACTTTTTCTATAAAGTGTCAAATAGCAAATATTTTAGGTTTTGCAGGCCATTTGGTCTCTGCCACAACTACTCAATTCTGCTGTTATATTGCAAAAGCAGCGTGGACAGTACATAAAGCAATGTACGTGGTTGTGTTCCAATAACATTTTACTTCTGGATACTAAAATTTCAATTTCATATAATTTTCATGTACCACAATATATTCTCTTTGTTGTTTTTCAGACATCAAAAACTGTAACTTACAGGCTGTACAGAAACTGGGGGGAAAGGATTTGGCTCAAAGGCAGAGCATACACCTCCTGTTTAGTGACCATATTGGAAAAGTGAACATTACCATGATAGTATAGCATGATATCAGTGGTAAAATACCTGGATTTGGGACTGAATCGCAACTCTATTTCCTAGTCTGTGACATTAGTTTCTTAAATTCTTTGTGCTTTAGTTTCTTCATTTATAAAATGAGGATAATAATAGTACCTTCCTCATTAATGCATGCAAAGGACTTAGAATGATGCTTGGTATATAATAAATACTATGTTTGTGTTTACTAAATAAATAACCTCATTGTTTAAAAGTATTTGGGACTCCTTCAGAAAGACATTCAAAGCCAATTTACAAATCATGGAAAAAAACATCATTATATTATCATTACTTTATTCATGAAAACTGTTCTTGAATTTGTCCATTTCAAAAATCTAAATCTAAATCAAACATCTTTACCAAAAATTTACTTCAAAAATTCTGCTTCATGAAACCTGTCACTAGATTTGACTGTTTAAAAATGTAATTATCTTGAAAAGGACAAATATTTCAAAAGAAGATATCAAAAGAATAGAGAACAATCTAGTGGTTACCTGTGGGGAGAGAGGGAGATTGGGAGGTGCAAACTGTTGGATGTAAGATAGGCTCAAGGATGTATTGTACAACATGGGGAATAGAGCCAATATTTTGTAATGACTGTAAATGGAAAATAATCTTTAAAAATTGCAAATTAAAAAAAAATTTTATTTAAAAATATTTTTTAAGAAAATAATGAGTAGTAAGTTCAAAAACAATTACCAAGAGGGCCTTCTAGGTAAGGTGTGAGTAGTGGAATCATTAAAATCTGCAGACTTCCCAGTTTACTATTGGACATTCTTATTTAGGTAGAAACCTTCCAGGGTTTTTCTTTATAGTTACATTTTACACTTTCACATAAGGAGCTTAAAATCTCAGAGAGGAGATATAATATACACACATAAATTCAACGAAATGCAACAAATGATAAAGGACATACTAGGTAATAAAGCAATGGATGTTATGAAGGAACGTTAAATGAATTCCAGTTGAAGTGGTCACAACGTCTATCATTAGGGTATATTTTGAGGTGGGCCTTGAAAGAAGGGAATACAATTTTTAAGAAAAGTTATGGATGTGGTGTGTATTACTTTTCTCTTAAGACACCTTATTCTGGTAACACATCCAGCCTCTGGCCACAAAGGGGAGCATGTCATCATCCAGCTTAGATTGCATAATATCTCCAGAAATTTTCAGACCTGTCAAACAAGACTGCATACTTTTGTTTCTGGTCACAAACTAAACTATGCAATTCTCAATATGCTTACAGCCATATCGTCTGCTGCATGGAGAAGCTCTTCTCAGAGATTAAGGTCAGCAAACAAAAGACAAGCAAAGAGGAAAGGTAGAATCCTGATACAGTTTGATCAAATCATCCTGAGGCCACATGCACCTTCAAACTCAGGATATCTAAAATGCACCTTATCTCTTTTTCTTCCTCATAGCTCTTGCCACCAGATACCTGCTTCTTTCCTAAAATCAGCTTCACATTGCCTAATCTAATCATTCACGTAGAATACTCTACCTTTGTCACCTCACCTACCCAGCCAACTTCAAATCCAGATGATTTTCCCTTTGTTTCCTTTTGTGATATTTATTTTTTATTTGTATCAACAAAAAACATGCTCATGTTTTAATGGTCAAAGTAGTATAACTACATGTATAATGAAAATTAGCAACTCCCTACCCCATCTCTCCCCCTCCTGATTTCTGCTCCCCAGAGCAATCATTTTAAATGTCTTGCTGTTTCTATTCATATTTGCTTCTATGTTTCTAAATAACATGCTTAACTGAGATTTCGTGATTTTCCCTTTTAGTTACTTAGCTGTAAAAGATAAGGATTTATCTCCTATACCACATACACAGACACACACAGACACACACACACACAACACACACCTCGTAATATTATAATATGATTATATTCCTTTATTGGAAACAATTTTTCCACCTTAGTTGCCTCCTTTGAGGGAAACAGGGCTTATTCTCTATATTCTTCTCACTTTTTCATCTCCAAACTCTGCCAGAATTGTAAAACTTTTTTCAATATGTTGACATTATTGATCTGGTAATCCATCTGGTTTGTTTTGTCTTGTTTTATTTTTTTCTTGAAGGTATTTCTCATGAAGATTTCTATTTTTCTGCTTCCCTGTGGATTATCTGTTATCTATCCCTCTTCCCAGCTGTCAGCCTGTCACCATTATCCAGGGGGTTTTCTTTGACTCATCCTGGGATGGATCCCCTGCTTCCTGGAATTCATTTATATTCCCCTTTTTCAGTTTACTTCCTTGTTATGATGGAATAGATTTTCTAATGGCTTCCTAAGAAATAGTTTATGGAACATATCATTTTTAAAATTAATTTCCATGTCTGAAAATGCTTTTAATCTGCCCTGACAGTTGATTGATAGTTTAGATAGGTATAGAATTCTTGGTTGGAAATAATTTTCCTTTAAAATGTCTAAGCATTGCCTTCTAGCTTGCAGTTTTGCTCTTGAGAAGTCCAGTGACACTCTTATTCCCAATCCTATATGTGAACTGTTTTCATCTTCCCTATCAAAAATTTAGATTCTTTATTTATCTCTAGTGGAGTGAGAATTTACAGTGATATACCTTAATGTTAGTCTGTTTCTTTTTTTTTTTTTCCTCTCTTTTTTTTTTTTTTTCTAGTTATCTGTTTGTCCCTTTAAATCTGAAAGCTCATTCCTTCATTTCTGGTGATATCCTTGTATTTTTAAAAATAATTTCTTCCTCTTAGTTTTCTGTGTTGTCTTTCTGTATCTCCTATGATTTAGATATTAGACCTCTTGGACTTATCCTCTACTTTTTTAAACCTTTGTCTTCCATATTCTGTGCCCTTTTCATTTTTATCTTCATTCTGAGAAAACTTTTGCTAATTTATTTTCCAAAATTCTATTGAATTTTTAAATTTTTGTTTAAAAAATATATGACCATTCATGTTCTCTAGATAGTCCTTTTCTATGGCATCCTGCTCTGATTATGGTATTTTTAAATCATTTCTCCATTGATTCTAATTATGGCTTTCTTTGCAGTTTTCTTTTCCTCCTTGCATTATCTCTGTTTTCTCCAAATTTCATTTTTTTTATGCATTCTTTTTTGTTCTGCCTTTGATGTTAGCAGCCTTCCTTATATATCTGGTGAGCATTAGCTATATTTTTATATATAAAGATAAGTCACTAAAAGTTGATTGGATGCTCTATGCTGGAACGAAGATGAGAGGGGGCCACTCTAAGACTTGTTTACTAGTGATGACTAATGATCTGGTTGAACAGCAGCTCTCTTTGGGAAGTTTCACAAATGCTAGGTGATTTCTGGTTGTCAAAATCCAAAGGGGTGAGCAGGAGAAGGGAGTGTCAGCCTTTCACTTACTCTCTATTTCCACTCCTGCATCTTATCCTGCCCTCAGCTCTGCCCAGTTTATTTGGGTCCAGAAATTGTGTGATTAGTCTCTGGAGAGAATAAACTTCTTGTGCCCTGTTGAAGTGGCAGACAGGCAGTTAACTGGCTATGCAGCATGGGCCGGTGGATCTGGGAATCTAAGTGGTACATGTAAAGTCATTCCTCCTCTTTTCATCCCCACATTCCCATCCCTAATAACTGGTGCCTCCATTCTTTGAGCAAGTTCAGGTTTCTTTAAGCTCAAGGAGTCTGCTTCCTTCTTACTGACTTCCCCCAGGAAGGCTGAGAGTACAGCTCTCTGCAGCCTCTATGTAGCTGCCAACAGTCCATCTATCGATACTTTACAGAGTAAAATTGATATGGCTTGCATTATCTCTGTGTCCTCCTTTGTTTCCATTTTCTCTCTCTCTCTCTCTCTCTCTCTCTACTATTACAGTGTGTCTGGGGGGGGGGATCTAATCTAAGTGAATGTGTTTATTCAGTCGTATTTAACCAAAGTATCCAAATATTTTTGGAATCAGAAACAATACCCTCCATTCCTACTATCAACACTCCAACAGTGGTCTTCATACAGTCTACATCATCTTTCTTATGGCAACAGTCCTAACTGGTATCCTTTCCAGTCTGTCATCCTTAAATCCAGCACACACTGTCATCCATCCAAAATGCAAATCTCTCATTGTCACTTCTGCTAAGCTTTGGTAGCTCCCTGTGCTATAGAGAACAATATCCAACTTCCTTAGCCTGGCACGCAGCCCTGAGTGAGCCTATCTCTCTAGCTTGTTTTGCACCCCTTGCCACATAGTGGACCTTAAGCTCCAGCAACACGGAACAGCTTGTGCTCAACCATCAGGCACATACATGCCACCCCCATGGAGGCCACAC
>NW_006796005.1:236391-273690 GCF_000442215.2 Lipotes vexillifer | reverse complement strand
CTTTCCCTTCACACACACCTTTTTTTCTCTCCCTCCGCATTTACACAATATTGCTGCAAGTGAGATCTCCAGGAAGTATTTTTTTAATACTCCCCCATCCCTCAAGGATTAGGAGCCTCTATTCTATGTTCTTATAGAAAGTGCCTTTTCCATACATACTTCATATACTGAAATGAGCTTCTCATGCTTCTGTGCCTATGGGAAAGGGACTGTTGCTTATTCGTCTTTCCTGATTTACTGGTGACCAAGACCTCCTGTAGGTAGCCATGGAAATAGCAGCCACTTCTCTTCTCTCTTCCCTCCTCTCTCTGCCATCTCTAACCTTCTAACTGATTTAACTAAGGGTTAAATCTGCACACCAAGGGTGGTCCAGAATGGGTGTATATTGCAGAAGAGATATTAAATTCCCAAATCTGCACCTACTTGTGCCCCCACCCCCAGTGCTGCAGCTCTCGGCCTCAGAGCACCTGCACATCCTCAGGTTCCTGTGAGGACACACTTGGGGCTGTCTGTATCTGATTTTCCTGACAAGTATAGGTAAAGCTTTCTTTATCACCATTATTATGAAAATGTAATGTTGTTTTTGCATATAGAGATTCATTTAATAGTTGTTTGTCCCTTTGTTTTCTAAAACATTCATAAAATACCAAAACCAGTGTATTCTGGTTTTTTTCTTTAAACATCTTTATTGGAGTATAATTGCTTTACAATGGTGTGTTAGTTGCTGCTGTTTAACGAAGTGAATCAGCTATATGTATACATATAGCCCCATATTCCCTCCCTCTTGCGTCTCCCTCCCACCGTCCCAATCCCACCTCTCTAGGTGGTCACAAAGCACCGAGCTGATCTCCCTGTGCTGTGCGGCTGCTTTTCACTAGCTATCTGTTTTACGTTTGGTAGTGTATATATGTCCATGCCACTCTCTCACTTTGTCCCAGCTTACCCTTCCCCCTCCCCGTGTCCTCAAGTCCATTCTCTATGTCTGCACCTTTATTCCTGTCCTGCCCCTAGTTTCTTCAGAACCTTTTTTTTTTAGATACCATATATATGTATTAGCATACGGTATTTCTTTTTCTCTTTCTGACTTACTTCACTCTGTATGACAGACTCTAGGTCCATCCACCTCACTACAAGTAACTCAGTTTCATTTCTTTTTATGGCTGAATAATATTCCGTTGCATATATGTGCCACATCTGCTTTATCCATTCATCTGTCGATGGACATTTAGGTTGCTTCCATGTCCTGGCTATTGTAAATAGAGCTGCAGTGAACATTGTGGTACATGACTCTTTTTAAATTATGGTTTTCTCAGGGTATATGCCCAGTAGTGGGATTGCTGGGTCATATGGTAGTTCAATTTTTAGTTTTTTAAGGAACCTCCATACTGTTCTCCACAGTGGCTATATCAATTTATATTCCCACCAACAGTGCAGGAGGGTTCCCTTTTCTCCACACCCTCTCCATCATTTATTGTTCGTAGATTTGTTGATGATGGCCATTCTGACTGGTGTGAGGTGATACCTCATTGTAGTTTTGATTTGCATTTCTCTAATGATTAGTGATGTTGAGCATCCTTTCATGTGCTTGTTGGCAATCTGTATATCCTCTTTGGAGAAATGTCTATTTAGGTCTTCTGCCCATTTTTGGATTGGGTTGTTTGTTTCTTTGATACTGAGCTGCATGAGCTGCTTGTAAATTTTGGAGATTAATCCTTTGTCAGTTGCTTCACTTGCAAATATTTTCTACCATTTTGAGGGTTGTCTTTTGGTCTTGTTTATGTTTTCCTTTGCTGTGCAAAAGCTTTTAAGTTTCATTAGGTCCCATGTGTTTATATTTGTTTTTATTTCCATTTCTCTAGGAGGTGGGTCAAAAAGGATCTTGCTGTAATTAATGTCATAGAGTGTTCTGCCTTTGTTTTCCTCTAAGAGTTTTGTAGTGTCTGGCCTTACATTTAGGTCTTTAATCCATTTTGAGTTTATTTTTGTGTACGGTGTTAGGTAGTGTTCTAATTTCATTCTTTTACATCTAGCTGTCCAGTTTTCCCAGCACCACGTATTGAAAAGGCTGTCTTTTCTCCATTTTATATTCCTGCCTCCTTTATCAAAGATAAGGTGACCATATGTGTGTGGGTTTATCTCCGGGCTTTCTATCCTCTTCCATTGAGCTATATTTCTGTTTTTGTGACAGTACCATACTGTGTTGATTACTGTAGCTTTTTAATATAGTCTGAAGACCAGGATCCTGATTCCTCCAGCTCTGTTTTTTTTTCTCAATATTACTTTGGCTGTTCAGGGTCTTTTGTGTTTCCATACAAATTGTGAAATGTTTTGTTCTACTTCTGTGAAATATGCCATTGGTAGTTTGATAGGGATTGCATTGAGTCTTTAGATTGCTTTAGGTAGTATAGTCATTTTCACAATGTTGATTCTTCCAATCCAAGAACATGATATATCTCTCCATCTGTTTGTATCATCTCTAATTTCTTTCATCAGTGTCTTATAGTTTTCTACATACAGGTCTTTTGTCTCCTCAGGTAGGTTTATTCCTAGGTATTTTATTCTTTTTGTTGCAGTGGTAAATGGGAGTGTTTCCTTAATTTCTCTTTCAGATTTTTCATCATTAGTGTATAGGAATGTAAGAGACTTCTGTGCATTAATTTTGTATCCTGCTACTTTACCAGATTCGTTGATTAGCTCTAGTAGTTTTCTAGTAGCATCTTTAGGATTCTCTATGTATAGTATCATGTTATCTGCAAACAGTGACAGTTTTACTCCTTCTTTTCTGAGTTGGATTCCTTTTATTTCTTTTTAGTCTCTGATTGCTGTGGCTAAAACTTCCAAAACTATGTTGAATAATAGTTGTGGGAGTGGGCAACCTTGTCTTGTTCCTGATCTTAGTGGAAATGGTTTCAGTTTTTCACCATTAAGAATGATGTTGGCTGTGGGTTTGTCATATATGGCCTTTATTTTGTTGAGGTAAGTTCCCTCTGTGCCTAGTTTCTGGAGGGTTTTTATCATAAATGGGTGTTGAATTTTGTCGAAAGCTTTTTCTGCGTCTATTGAGGTGATCATATGGTTTTTTCTCCTTCACTTTGTTAATATGGTGTATCACATTTATTGATTTGCATATATTGAAGAGTCTTTGCATTCCTGGGGTAAACCCCACTTGATCATGGTGTATGATCCTTTTAATGTGCTGTTGGATTCTGTTTGCTAGTATTTTGTTGAGGATTTTTGTATCTACGTTCATCAGTGATATTGGCCTCTAGTTTTCTTTTTTTGTGATATCTTTGCCTGGTTTTGGTATCAGGATGATGGTGGCCTTGAATGAGTTAGGGAGTGTTCCTCCCTCTGCTATATTTTGGAAGAGTTTGAGAAGGACAGGTGGTAGCTCTTCTCTAAATGTTTGTTAGAATTTGCCTGTGAAGCCACCTGGTCCTGGGCTTTTGTTTGTTATAAGATTTTTAATCACAGTTTCAATTTCAGTGCTTGTGATTGGTCTGTTTATATTTTCTATTTCTTCCTGGTTCAGTCTCAGAAGGTTGTGCTTTGCTAAGAATTTGTCCATTTCTTCCAGGCTGTCCATTTTATTGGCATATAGCTGCTTGTAGTAATCTCTCATGATCCTTTGTGTTTCTTCAGTGTCAGTTGTTACTTCTCCTTTTTCATTTCTATTTCTATAGGTTTGAGTCTTCTCCCTTTTTTTCTTGATGCATCTGGCTAATGGTTTATCGTTTTGTTTATCTTTTCAAAGAACCAACTTTTAATTTTTTTTGACCTTTACTATCATTTCCTTCATTGCTTTTTCTTTTATTTCTGATCTGAACTTTATGATTTCTTTCCTTATGCTGACTTTGGGTTTTTTGTTCTTCTTTCTCTAATTGCTTTAGGTGTAAGGTTAGGTTGTTTACTTGAGGTGTTTCTTGTTTCTTGAGGTAGGATTGTATTGTTGTAAGCTTCCCTCTTAGACCTGCTTTTGCTGCGTCCCATAGGTTTTGGGTTGTCGTGTTTTCATTGTCATTTGTCTCTAGGTATTTTTTGATTTCCTCTTTGACTTCTTCAGTGATCTCTTGGTTATTTAAAAATGTATTGTTTAGCCTCCATGGGTTTGTATTTTTAACAGATTTTTTCCTGTAATTAATATCTAGTCTCATAGCTTTCTGGTTGGAAATGATACTTGATACGATTTCAATTTTCTTAAATTTACCAAGGCTTGATTTGTGACCCAAGATACGATCTATCCTGGAGAATGTTCCATGAGCACTTGAGAAGAAAGTGTATTCTGTTGTTTTTGGATGGAATGTCCTCTAAATATCAATTTAGTCCATCTTGTTTAATGTATCATTTAAAGCTTGTGTTTCCTTATTTATTTTCATTTTGGATGATCTGTCCATTGGTGAAAGTGGGGTGTTAAAGTCTCCTACTATGATTGTGTTATTGTTGATTTCCCCTTTTATGGCTGTTAGCATTTGCCTTATGTATTAAGGTGCTCCTATGTTGGGTGCATAAATATTTACAGTTGTTATATCTTCTTCTTGGATTGATCCCTTGATCATTATGTAGTGTCCTTCTTTGTCTCTTGTAATAGTCTTTGTTTTAAAGTCTATTTTCTCTGATATGAGAATTGCTAGTCCAGCTTTCTTTTGATTTCCATTTGCATAGAATATCTTTTTCCATCCCCTCACTTTCAGTCTGTATGTGTCCCTGGGTCTGAAGTGGGTCTCTTGTAGACAGCATATATATGGGTCTTGTTTTTGTAACCATTCAGCCAGTCTATGTCTTTTGGTTGGAGCATTTAACCATTTACATTTAAGGTAGTTATCAATACGTATGTGCCTATTCCCATTTTCTTAATTGTTTTGGGCTTGTTATTGTAGGTTTTTTCCTTCTCTTGTGTTTCCTGCCTAGAGAAGTTCCTTTAGCATTTGTTGTAAAGCTCGTTTGGTGGTGCTGAATTCACTTAGTTTTTACTTGTCTGTAAAGGTTTTAATTTCTCTGTTGAATCTGAATGAGATCCTTGCTGGGTAGAATAATCTTGGTTGTAGGTTTTTCCCTTTCATCACTTTAAATATGTCCTGCCACTCCCTTCTGGCTTGCAGAGTTTCTGCTGAAAGATCAGCTGTTAACTTTATGGGGATTCCCTTTTATGTTATTTGTTGCTTTTCCCTTGCTGCTTTTAATACTTTTTCTTTGTATTTAATTTTTGATAATTTGATTAATATGTGTCTTGGCATGTTTCTCCTTGGATTTATCCTCTATGGGACTCTCTGGCCTTCCTGGACTTGATTGACTATTTCCTGTGCCATATTAGTGACATTTTCAACTGTAATCTCTTCCAGTATTTTCTCCTTCCCTTTTTTTTCTCTTCTTCTGGGACCCTTGTAATTCGAATGTTGGTGCATTTAATGTTGTCCAAGAGGCCTCTGAGACTTCTCAATTGTTTTCATTCTTTTTTCTTTATTCTGCCCTGTGGTAGTTATTTCCACTATTTTATCTTCCAGGTCACTTATCCGTTCTTCTGCCTCAATTATTCCGCTATTGATTCCTTCTAGAGTATTTTTAATTTCATTTTTGTTTGTTCAACATTGTTTGTTTGCTCTTTAGTTCTTCTAGGTCCTTGTTAAATGTTTCTTATATTTTCTCCATTCTATTTCCAACATTTTGGATCATCTTTACTGTCATTACTCTGGATTCTTTTTTAGGTAGACTGCCTATTTCCTCTTCATTTGTTTGTTCTGGTGGGTTTTTACCTTGCTGCTTCATCTGCTGTGTATTTCTCTGTCTTCTCATTTTGCTTAACTTACTGTGTTTGGGGTCTCCTTTTCACAGGCTGAGGGTTCGTAGTTCCCGTTGCTTGGTGTCTGCCCCCACTGGGTAAGGTGGGTAAGTGGGTTGTGTAGGCTTCCTGATGGAGGGGACTGGTTCCTGTGTTCTGGTGGATGAGGCTGGATCTTGTCTTTCTGGTGGGCAGGATCGTGTCTGGTGGTGTGTTTTGGGGTGTCTGTGAACTTAGTATGATTTTAGGCAGCCTCTCTGCTAATGGCTGAGGTTGTGTTCCTGTCTTGCTATGTGATTGGCATGGGGTGTCCAGCACTGTAGCTTGTTGGTCGTTGAGTGGAGCTGGGTCTTAGCATTGAGCTAGAGATCTCTGGGAGAGCTTTTGCCATTTGATATTACATGGGGCCGGGAGGTCTGTGGTGGTCCAGTGTCCTGAACTCGGCTCTCCCACCTTAGAGGCTCAGGCCTGAAACCCGGCTGGAGCACCAAGACCCTGTCAGCCACATGGGTCAGAAGGAAAGGGGGGGGCGGGAGGGGAGGGGGAGAGAAAGAAAGAAAGAAGGAAAGAAACAAAAGAAAGAAAGGGAGGGAGGGAGGGAAAATAAAATAAAATAAAGTTGTTAAAATAAAAATAAATATTATTAAAAATAAAAAAGTAATAAGAAAAAAGAAAGAAAGAGAAAAGAGCAACCAAACCAAAAACCAATCCACCAATGATAACAAGTGCTAAAATCTATACCAAAAAACAAAACAAACGAACAAAAAGAAACAGGCAGAACTCTAGGACAAATGGTAAAAGCAAAGCTATACAGACAAAATCACACAAAAAGCATACCTATACACACTCACAAAAAGAGAAAAAGGAAATTTTATACATATATATATATATATATATATAAATATAAAGGAAGAGAGCAACCAAGTCAGTAAACAAATCTACCAATGATAATAAGCTCTAAATACTAAACTAAGTTAAACATAAAACCAGAAACAAATTAGATGCAGAAAGCAAACCTCAAGTCTACAGTTGCTCCCAAAGTCCACCTCTCAATTTGGGATGATTCGTTGTCTGTTCAGGTATTCCACAGATGCAGGGTACATCAAGTTGATTGTGGAAATTTAATCCGCTGCTCCTGAGGCTGCTGGGAGAGATTTCCCTTTCTCTTCTTTGTTTGCACAGCTCCTGGGGTTCAGCTTTGGATTTGGACCCGCCTCTATGTGTAGGTCTCCTGAGGGCGTCTGCTCTTCGCTCAGAAAGGACGGGGTTAAAGGAGCTGCTGATTAGGGGGCTCTGGCTCACTCAGGCCGGGGGGATGGAGGGGTATGGGGTGCGAGGCGAGACAGTGGTGGCAGAGGGCGGCGTGACGTTGCATCAGCCTGAGGTGCATCGTGAGTCCTCCTGGGGAAGTTGTCCGTGGATCACGGGACCCTGGCAGTGGCGGGCTGCATAGGCTCCCGGGAGGGGAGGTGTGGATAGTGACCTGTGCTCGCACACAGGCTTCTTGGTGGCTGCAGCAGCAGCCTGTTTCATGCCTGTCTCTGGGGTCCACGCTGATAGCCGCGGCTCACACCTGTCTCTGGAGCTCATTTAGATGGTGTTCTGAATCCCCTCTCCTTGCACACACCGAAACAATGGTCTCTTGCCTCTTAGGCAGATCCAGACTTTTTCCTGGAATCCCTCCCGGCTAGCTCTGGTGCGCTAGCCCCCTTCAGTCTGTGTTCATGCAGCCAACCCCAGTCCTCTCCCTGTGCTCCGACCGAAGCCCGAGGCTTAGCTCGCAGCCCCGCCTGCCCTAGCAGGTGAGCACACAAGCCTCTCGGGCTGGTGAGTGCCGGTCGGCCCCGATCCTCTGTGCGGGAATCTCTCCGCTCTGCCCTCCGCACCCTGTGGCTGCGCTCTCCTCCGCGGCTCCGAAGCTCCCCGCTCCGCCACCCGCAGTCTCCGCCCGCGAAGGGGCTCCTGGTGTGTGGAAACCTTTCCTCCTTCACGGCTCCCTCCCAGAGGTGCAGGTCCTGTCCCTATTCTTTTGTCTCTGTTTTTTCTTTTTTCTTTTCCCCTACCCAGGTACGTGGGGAGTTTCTTGCCTTTTGAGAAGTCTGAGGTCTTCTGCCAGTGTTCAGTCGGTGTTCTGTAGGAGTTGTTCCACATGTAGATGTATTTCTGATGTATTTGTGGGGAGGAAGGTGATCTCCATGTCTCACTCCTCTGCCATCTTGAAGATCCCTCTGGATTCTGGTTTTAGGTATGTTTCCTCTTGCTCTGGACCTAAGGAGAGATAAAACCTAATCAGGAATATCTGCTGTGCCTGGAAAGGGAATCAAGAGAACCAATCACAGGGGCTGTGAAATAAGAAGGAGAGTGTGTGCTGGAGGGTTACACTGGCAAGACTATTCATTCCTTCTGTCACCTGCCTCCTAGACACACCCCAGTCTGTACAAGGGGAAGGTCAGTAAGTCCATACATTAGAGGAACTATGCACTTTGCCATTAGGTTCTTGTACTTGTGGCTTATGTTACAAAGAACAAGAAAAGCAGTTAAATTTTAGGTACATTATTGTCTAAAGGGATTTAGTGAGCAGACTTGGCAACCTGGGCTACTAGGTCAGGTGTTTTGTTTTGTTTTTCTATAAGATGATTTCAGAATTCCAAATAGCAGACTTGAAAGTGGACATTTAGACCACAACTTGTTTGCAAATTCAAATTAGCCTACATTTCATTCCTCCTGCTAATTGAAAAATCTTAGACTATGATTGTAAACAACTTTACTTCTCTCAAACCCAGTAGAATTGAAATATGGTTCAGAACTCCAGCTGAAGTGAAAGAGCCTATTTTAATACTGTTATGAATCTCTTTACATTAAAAAAAAAAGTACATTCAATATTTAACAAAGTTTTAGGGACAGGTAACATATATTCTCCAAGCATAGCACTGTATAGTCCTAAAGTACCACTCAGGACATACTTTCAGAATATTTTCTCATGTGTCAGATTCTTGTGAACTTGTTTCATAATATGGTAGAAGGTACCTACCCTATGTAACATGATATGGCAGATGCACAGACCACAACTTCCCAATAACAAATGTGAGTGGCTTTATAGTATTTATAAGCATCTTAAACAACATCACCAAAGGTTTATGAAGTCATCCTTTTCTAAGTTAAAATGAAAACTTTATCTTTTTACCCTAATCCGTTGCTGAGTTCCAAAGTGTGAATGAGAAATGTACTTCAGCTAACGCTTGATCAACCACATAAGCCTATTATCTCTTCCAAGAGGTCCCACCCTCTGAACCTTCTGCCGACTCCTTCCCTCTGTCACTCTCATTCCCAAGGTAGGCTTTAACCAGTGCCTCAAGGAGATTCATTTCCTTTACTTTCTCTGCAATCATTACTTTGTTTTCACTCTAGGGGAACTGAAATCAACTGTCTTTTTAATTCTCAATTTGCTTGTAATTACAGCAACTCCTGACATGTTTGGCACAATACATGACAGTTGGATATTGTCATGGGGTGGGGGGGTAGGGGGACAAGTTTACAAGCTCCATCCCCACTTTTTCCTTGCCCCTCAAGTCCTATCCCAAGTTCTTACCCTAGTTTGTTTATCACACATGGGCAAGTGTGCTTCCCCTCTGAGGATTACTCTCCTCGTGTGCAAAGTTAGTGGGGAGGGAGGGCTCTAAATTCCTGTCCTACTTCACTGTACTGGAATTACAGATACTGTTTGCATTTTCAGTATACCAGACTCACTTTTTCATCATTTCTCATTATCCACCTATCATCCAATTTGGTGAAATAATTAAATAATTAGAAGTTGACTAGACTTACTAGGTTAAATGTGTGCACACAATTAGACATTTTTCCTTTCACACCACATGCAAACTATGTCTAATTACCAAGTGTAATTCACTTTTATGGTTATTACTTTCTTTCTCTATTTCTAGCCACAAGGAAAAAAAATCTACCCAAACAACTTTTATCTATACTTGCTGTCCTAACAGATCAATCTAGCTTGTATTATTATGATCATGGTCTTCATCGTGATGGATTTAGAGGAACAGTGGCTAACCTTATGCAATATTTCATCCATAACCAGTTCTGCCTCCGTTTTCCAAGAGCTGTTTTGCTGGTAATGCTTTGTGGCAGACATCAAAAGCCACTTGTCACTCTGTGCTCTGTCCTCCACTTATTTACTAGAACTTCTCCTCAGGTTGAAAGTACTGTAAAAGGAGAACGTATAGCTAATTCATCTTCATACCTTCCTAAGTATAAAATACAGAATTTGCATATAATAAGTACTCGGTGAGTATTGAATGAAAAAATAAATGAGTAAATGAATGTGTGGCTTAGAGGATACATAGATTCAGAAAACATCAAAGCAAAATAAATCCCAAGATTCTGAGAAACACTCACCACATTCCCAGAGAAAATGGTATTAACCAAACATCTTGATGGCTTGGACCATTTTGTGCTGCCATTCTGGAAATGTAAACATCCAGCTATTTCAAATTTGGGTCCCTAGGTAATTCAGAATGATATGCAATGTTAACTTAGATTCACCTTCTATAGACTTATTTTCAGGTCAATGTCTAGAAAGGGTGCCTCTCTGAGAAAAATCAGGATGGCATATCCATAAATTGAACTAAAGGCATTAAAACTATGTAAAAGTCTAACTTTCCTAGGGCAGGAAAGGAGCACAGGCTTTGGGATCAGATATGACTTAAATTCATGTCCCTTCATTTACTAACAGTTTGTCTTTCAGAGGTCACTTAATATCTCTGACCTTCTTTTTCTTACCCAGAAAATAAGACTCATCATCGTCATCATCATCGTCATCACCATCATTTGCTTCATAGACATGTTAAAAAATCAAATAAGATTATTCATCTAATTACTTTGCATAGTGCCTTGCACAGAATAGACAATATTCCCCATCTTATAACTTTTATTTGAGCACATTTTGTCTCTAAATGTATAGAGACATGTAGTTTTAATGCTTTCTTCCATTCAGTGATCATAATTGATTTGGGTTACCACATTGCACAGTCCCAGAAGTTGTCTAAGATGGCCTTATACATAATGTCCCTGTCTCAGGCATTGAGCCATTAATTTCTGGCCAGAATAATGACTTGGTGTAGCTACACTTAAGGCTGCAAAGGATGTGAACTACCTGGAGAAAGCACAGCAGAGGACGATCCAATCTCTCAGATTGATCAAATCACTGAGGAATCATAAATCTACCTCTCTTGACATCTTCCAAGCAAATGAAATTATAGAAAGCACGGGTGAACCTGTTTCACAGAAGTATCATCAATACATAGACAATACGTGTCTCTGCTTTTTGATGGGTAAAGGGTGGAGACAATGGAGATTAAGAGGAAAATTAAATCACCTTCAAGTAGTCAAAGATTATTGTGGCATTCACCATAGTCACATTAAAAACAGTCTGAAGTCCAATAATTCTAGCCTGATTGGTCTTGTTTGTCTTTGTTATATACTGTGTTAGTCAGTGTTCTCCAGAGAAATAGAATCAATAGAAGATTAGATAGATAGATAGATAGATAGATAGATGGATGTAATATGAGAGAGAGAGAGATAGACACAGACACTGAGACAGACACAGGCAGAGACAGAGACAGAGATTTATTTATTTAAAGAATTGACTCATGTGATTCTGGAGGCTGGCAAGTCTGAAATCTACAAAGCAGGCTAGCCGGCTGGAAATTCAGGAAAAAGTTGATGTTACAGTCTTAAGTCCAAATTCCACAGGGAAGCAGCTTGGAAAGTTAGGCAAGGTCTCTATGTGGAGGCAGAATTCCTTCTTTGGAAAATCTGTCTTTGCTCTAAAGGCCTTCAACTGATTGGATGAGGCCTACCCATTACCTTCTGAAGGGTAATCTGCTTTGCTCAGTCAACTGATTTCCTGTTAATCACATCTGAAAAATGCCTTTATGAAATATCTAGACTTCAGTTTGACTGAAAAACTGGCACCATAGACTAGCCAAGTTGAGACATGAAAGTATCTCTCACATATCCTTTGCTCGACAAACTGTTTGCTTTTCTTGCTATTTTATTTTTTTAATCTTGTTTTTTTTAATTGAAGTATAGTTGATTTACAATGCTGTGTTAGTTTCAGGTGTACATACATATATATCTATTTTTTCCAGATTATTTTCCCTTATAGCTTATTATAAAATATTGAGTATAGTTCCCTTGTTGGCTTGCTATTTTAATCATATAGAATTTTCTAGAGTTTCCTCCAAATTTCCTATGTACTTTTAAACACTTTTCCCTGACATATGAAGTAAGAGTTTCTTAATAGAAGCCTTAAATAGTTTGTAAATAGGGTAGTTCCTATCACCTGCTGTGGATTACTTTTTTACAGATAAGAAAAGGTAGGGCTTTGCTTTCATTTTGTCATAGCTCATCAATCATATTTCGATTCTTCAAGATCAGAAATGATTTTTAGTTTGGAATTCACAGATTGAAAGCAAATAAACTCTTTTAATTCACACTGGCTAAATGTACCCTCTTGATGTGATACATTTCAATTTTAAAAGTCTCTTTATTGCTAGGATAATTACTGCCTGGCTTATACAGTGGCAAACAGTTTACGTATTTTACTTATTGAAAGATTGTTCAGCTGCTCTTGTGTTCATGTGTGATTAGAGAATTTGATGGATGACTTTTGGACCTTCACACTTTGGGTATAGATGTAATCAGTCTGCTCTTGACTGGCCTTGACGGGGCCTATTCTTCCCTGGGGCACCAACCTAAGAGCTGCACAGTGTCTGAAAAGCGTCTTGCATCTCAGCAACTGCATACCAAGAAGATGAGCCTGCCTGTTCCACTTACTGGAGTCACCACCTTGGCTGCCCTGTATTAAGGCCTTCTGCAAGGATTCCTTATGACATTCCAACTGCTGGGACACCCTCAGCAGCCCAGTGGCAGTTCTCCAATCAGGAACTACCTGGGAATTCTCTAAGCCAACAGTTCTCAAAATGTGGTCTGGTAGCATCAGCATCATCTAGAACTGTTAGAAGTAAAAACTTTTGGGCCTCAGAGACTATGCCTGGGGCCCAGTAACCTGTGTTTCAAGAAGCCATCCAGGGGATCCCCATGCACACTGGACTTCAGGAACCCTCAAAAGTTTCAATACCTGCTGTAAGCTAAAGGCACAGCGTGTGCCCACACCCAAAGTGTGAGTGACACTCACGGCTGCATTACAGGTCCACTGATTTCATTCCTGTCTGCAGGCTGGTCTCAGTTTTGCAGAAGACAGTAGACAATGGACAATTACCAGTGATTCTGTTCTCTGTGGTGGCATGCATCAAGCTCTCCAATATCTTAAGGGCTTTCTTTCACTTTCCTTTCTTTTGTTTTCTGTTTTTTTGTTTGTCACTACTTCCTTTTGTATGATGTTGTGATTCTAAGTTAGAGAAATTGGTTCAACAGGAAAAACAGTAGTTTTGCTGAAATGTGACCCTCCATCCATTATTTTTATTCCGGTCCTACCAAACGCCTGTTTCCCCCAGCATGAGTCTCAAAGGAGCAATATTGATTCTGGACATCCCTGTAGCTTGAGGAGGTTATGCCTTTGTTTGGCGCCACAACGTAGGGAATTTCAGACAGACACAGGTGCTGGCAAAACCACCCCGAGGAATAAGAACAATTCTTTGTAGTTGGATGCAGGCATAGAGCACAGTTGAACGTTCCAGGAAGTTGTTTTGGGGGTTTTTTTGGCTGCGTTGGGTCTTCCTTTCTGCACGCAGGCTTTCTCTAGTTGCAGGGAGCGGGGGCTACTCTTCACTGCAGTGCAGGGGCTTCTCATTGCGGTGGCTTCTCTTGTTGTGGAGCACGGGCTGTAGGCACATGGGCTTCAGTAGTTGCGGCACGTGGGCTCAGTAGTTGTGGCTCGCAGGCTCTAGAGCACAGGCTCAGTAGTTGTGGCACACGGGCTTAGTTGCTCCGCAGCATGTGGGATCTTCCCGGACCAGGGATCAAACGCGTGTCCCCTGCTTTGGCAGGCGGATTCTTAACCACTGAGCCACCAGGGAAGTCCCCAGGAAGTTTATTGCTGTCAGATTTTAAGCTCTTCAGAGGCAAGGACATACATTTTACTTCTTTGTGAATCTTTGGTGGATGAATTAATTATGGAATATATGGCTTAGGCCAAATAGTCACCGAATTTGGGAGAACTCTGAAACATGTGAAGTTTATAAAAATAATAAAACAACAACAGGTAGCACAATATGTTAACATGTTAAGGAACCAGCTTGTCAAACACCCTCGTCTTACAGGAGAGGAAATGGAGAGCCAAACTTCACATGCATCGGGCCTGTGAAAAAAAACAAACAAAAAAAGGAGCAACAAAAATAAACAGGACCATAGACAAGAGAAAAGTCAGCGTAAAAAATTGAAGATGATTTCTAGCTTAAAAGAGTGCCTGGAATGGTCCTCACCACTTATGTGAATGGCTTTCTCCTGCCTTTCTTTGAAGTCTTTGCTCTGAGGACACATTACCAGAGAGGTTTCCCTGAACCCCTGGTTTCCCATGCCATACCAATCATGCTCTACTCCTGGCTCTGCTTTTTTTCATAACACTTGTTGCTACATGATTTTATATTGTATTTTATTTACTTTTTGTCTGTCTCCCCCCTCTAGAATATAAGTCCAATGAGAACAACAGATATTTTATATGCTTTATTCACTGCTGTGTTCCCACTGCTTTAAGCACATAGTAGACATTCGATCAATATTTGTTAAACAAATAGAAAAGGAAAGAAGGAATAAATGAATGCGAACCCTTGAGCCACGAATGAAACATATTATAAACTATTTCATTGTTATAGACTTTCTATACCAATAATTCTTAATTTGGAGAGAATCATAATCCCTGTGTGTATTTAATGAAAGCTGAGGGACTGTTTTCTGAAGAAGTAAATGTACACATGCAGGAATGGATTTGGCAATAATGCAATTTTAGGGGTTTGAAAATGAGGGGCCCCAGGTTAAAAAACCCTGCTTTATGTAATTACAGATTTACTTTTGTAAAAATAAACTTTTTGACTTAAATCAGCAATAATCTGTAATTCTTAATAAAATTTTCTGGCAATGAGAGCCATCTACTCTTTTTATTTAAAAACAATGAAGTAATGACAGGGCATATCTACCCTGTATCAAGTCAGAAATGAAGGGTGATTTTAAAGCACACACAAATGTCAACAAAAGCTTTAAAATAAATTGTGGTCTGTTGCCTGATGTACCCTATAAAAGGAACAAGCTGTAAACTGAGACTAGAGAATTGAAAAGATAATACTTTATTTCTTGGGCACTTGTTATTTGCCTGGTGCCCTGCTAACTGCTTCACATGCATCATCTCAGTTTTATAAATACTCTAGAAAGATTGTTACCAGAGGCCTGAAAAGTCACACCTTGGGCTTCCCTGGTGGCACAGTCATTAAGAATCCACCTGCCAATGCAGGGGACACGGGTTCGATCCCTGGTCTGGGAAGATCCCACAAGCCGTGGAGCAACTAAGCCCATGTGCCACAACTACTGAGCCTGCACTCTAGAGGCTGTGATCCACAACTATTGAGGCTGCATGCCAGAACTGCTGAGGCCTGAGTGCCTGGAGCCCATGCTCTGCGACAAGAGAGGCCACCGCAATGAAAAACCTGTGCACCGCAACAAAGAGTGGCCCCCGCTCGTCACAACTAGAGAAAGCCCATGCGCAGCAATGAAGACCCAACACAGCCAAAAATAAATAATTAATAAATAAATTAAAAATCACACCTTGTCCTCTCTGACTTAGAGGTCAATTACTGTATCATTTGAGCTATGTTCATCCCTTTGTATAGCCGTTTTCACTTTGAAACTTGTTCTTATATGCATCATTTCATTGTCTTTTAACTTCACAGCAACTCTATAATAAAGGTAGCTTAGTCTGTAAAATTCCTGTCTGACGAGCAAGAGGATGATTCAGTTAATTCAGGGGTCCCCAACCTCCCAGGCCAAGGACCAGTACCAGTCTGAGGCCTGTTAGGAACCGGGCCATACAGCAGGAGGTGAGTGGCGGGCTAGCGAGCGAAGCTTCATCTATATTTAGAGCCACTCCCCATTGCTCCCCATCGCTCGCATTACTGCCTGAACAATGCCCCCCACCCCATCCCATCTGTGGAAAAATTGTCTTCCACGAAACTGGTCCCTGGTGCCAAAAAGGTTGGGGACTGCTGAGTTAATTAATTCATTATCAGTTATTCCAAAAATATTTACTGATCTCCTGCTTTTATGGAAATTTCCCTCTCTTGTTATCAAACACATGTATAGTTATATATGAAGTGCTTCTGGTAAAAAAATCCAAATCCGTAAATGTGTTTGGTTTAATCACTTGATTAACGTACAGACATTTTATGTGGAAAAACAAAAAGCAAACAAAGTATACGAAAGTAGAATTCTAGATGTCCATAACTATTGCTGATTCTATAGAATGGTTTGATTTCTGCAAACGAACAATAAAAGCTATTTATTATTACTCCACTGTCTCAAGAATTGAGTAAGCAGAGGCTTACCAGTTGCTGGTCAGACTAGTAACTCACCTGTGATGTGGGCATAGAGCCACAGCATGTTATAGAAGGGGATGAGCAAAAGAATGGGCCTTACTTCTTGACACTAAGGGACTCTTGCTTGATTCAATAATTTAGTTAATACTGTATTAAGTTTTTCTTTACTGCTGCAAATCTATCTCTGTTAAACGTCAGTAATGTTACACTTCCTAGTCTCATTTTACCAAATTTATGGGAAAAGTGCTTTGTAGGTACAGTTATGTATATACATATTGTAATATATACATTACCTTGGAAATTCAGTTTTCTTTATTTTGTCTTATCCTCCTAAATTCTCTCATGTATATGCAGTAAAGTTGAACAACATAACAAGACACCAGAATCCACCCACTATTTTTCTGTTTACAATTGGTGATGCTAATATGGTTATCAAACCAAAACAAGGCATTAAAATTAATTACAAAATACAAATTTCCTAGAATATGTTACTACCCTGCATCATGACCTTTGAAAATATTGGACCAATTATTTTATGTTAACTATGAGTGAATTCGTTCTTAATTACAAATGAGGTAATTCATTTTTCTGAAATGAGGCAGATAATGAGTAATTTAATTTAAAAATAATTCTATATCCATTCATCCGATGATGGGCACTTAGGTTGTTTCCGTCTCCGGGCTATTGTAAATAGAGCTGCAATGCACATTTTGGTACATGACTCTTTGAATTTTGGTTTTCTCAGGGTATATGCCCAGTAGTGGGATTGCTGGGTCATATGGTAGTTCTATTTGTAGTTTTTTAAGGAACCTCCAAACTGTTCTCCATAGTGGCTGAACCAATTCACATTCTCACCAGCAGTGCAAGAGTGTTCCCTTTTCTCCACACCCTCTCCAGCATTTATTGTTTCTAGATTTTTTGATGATGGCCATTCTGACCGGTGTGAGATGATATCTCATTGTAGTTTTGATTTGCATTTCTCTAATGATTAATGATGTTGAGCATTCTTTCATGTGTTTGTTGGCAGTCTGTATATCTTCTTTGGAGAAATGTCTATTTAGGTCTTCTGCCCATTTTTGGATTGGGTTGTTTGTTTTTTTGTCATTGAGCTGCATGAGCTGCTTGTAAATTTTGGAAATTAATCCTTTGTCAGTTGCTTCATTTGCAAATATTTTCTCCCATCCGATGAATGGATAAAGAAGATGTGGCACATATATACAATGGAATATTACTCAGCCATAAAAAGAAACGAAATTGAGCTATTTGTAATGAGGTGGATAGACCTAGAGTCTGTCATACAGAGTGAAGTAAGTCATAAAGAGAAAGACAAATACCGTATGCTAACACATATATGTGGAATTTAAGGGAAAAAAAATGTCAAGAAGAACCTAGGGGTAAGACAGGAATAAAGACACAGACCTACTGGAGAACGGACTTGAGGATATGGGGAGGGGGAAGGGTGAGCTGTGACAGGGCAAGAGAGAGGCATGGACATATATACACTAACAAACGTAAGGTAGATAGCTAGTGGGAAGCAGCCGCAAGGCACAGGGATATCGGCTCGGTTCTTTGTGGCTGTCTGGAGAATCAGCTCGGTGCTTTGTGACCGCCTGGAGGAGTGGGATAGGGAGGGTGGGAGGGAGGGAGACGCAAGAGGGAAGAGATATGGGAACATATGTATATGTATAACTGATTCACTTTGTTTTAAGGCAGAAACTAACACACCATTGTAAAGCAATTACACCCCAATAAAGATGTTAAAAAAATAAATAAATAAATAATAAAAATAAAAATAATTCTAATTGAATCATAAGTATCTTTACTTGAACTCAAAAACCATACTGCAAATATCCAATGCTTGTTATGGAAATAATATCCATTTACTATATTCTTTCATATAGACCTTTTAAGTGCTATATAATCAAGATTTTAGGATAGAAGAAATATAAAGAAATTAAATGCTCTTATAATATTCTGGAATTCAGTTCTACAGTAAGGTATCATCAAGCAGGTATTTGAACAAGTCTCCATATTCTATTTCTATGTTTTCATCGAGGAAGAAGGTTATACTTTCCCTTCTGCCTTTGGCCAGAAACAGTTGGTTCTTTTTATACTTTGTTTTTATTTTCTATTTTATCTCCTTTAGCTTGTTATTTAGTAAATCATTCATTTCTATTCAATGATTTATTTATCTATAGTGTATTAGAAAAAAATGACAAATCTGACTCCAGTCTTAATGTTTTGGTTTTGTCTTCTCGAAGTACCATTAATGTCACATAGTAGTAATACCAGTTTATATTTGGGTGCATATTACATAGTGTTTTCAAAATTATTTATTAATTATCACAACCCTGCAAATATTGTTCTTATTTCATAGATAAAGAAGATGAGGTTAAAGCCAAGAACATGTGGCTAGTAAGTGACAGAGCTCGTATTCAAACTCAGCCTTCTGTTAAGTCCAATTCTTTTTAACCACACAGCAGCTCCCCACAGTAGAACACATGGCTGAGCTGTGTGCGCTAATACAATTGCTTAATCTTGACTGCTTTCTCTCTCTAAGGTCTCAGTAGCTGTATACTTAACTTCAAAGCAAAAGCTAATCTCTTACACTGAGAAAAATAGGACTTCACTTTTTGAAGGTTGAAAAACTTCCCTTGGAATTGTTAAATTTCCTAGTCTGAAATATTAAAATAATTTAACAAATATCATAACTCATCTTGATACATTATAATTTCTACATTGTAATTCAACCTCTAGTCCCGATAATAAATCATATTATCTCGTTATCAAGCTTCACATTAGGACTGTATATTTGTTAGAAAAATAAACTTTATTAAAGGTTCTGTTTCCCTGAATTTTAGCAGAAATGAAATATGCTTCATAGATGTAGATGAATGATCTCTAGCTCCTATTGGAAGGTTTAGAAGAAAAAGAACTCTCTCAATTATATTTTCACAAGAAAGATGAGCCTTTGGAAATATGCATTCTTTCCAATTTTTGGAAGGATTCTGCATATCATATCTTTTCCTCTCCCAGCTATAACTCAAGTACAATAAGTGCTAAAATGTACCTTCATAAACAAAAATATAAAGTAAAATTTTTTTCATAATTTGCAAAGCAATTGTTTATGAAAACCTATCTCTTGTCAAAAGGTCAGGTGGTTTTGAAATTAATAAAGTTATAATTATACATGTCTCAGTATAGGTCCAGTGAACAATGGCTGATTAATTTTTCTTCTTCATATCGTCATGCACCATGACAGACATTGTGTCATGTGGATAAGTGAACTGGTGCTGTGGTTTTATGGAACAATAGATCGAGATTTGGCTTGAACATTTTGTTAACAGTGTTTTCTCTAAGGCAGAATATGTGATATATATTATCCTATACTTCTTCAAGTCTGTTCTTATGAAAAATAGGGATTTTTCCTCAGCTTGACCAAGGGTTGACTTTACCATGAGGGAAAATAGGATGTTAGTTTCAAATATACTTTGAGAAATTCAGTCAGGGTTCAGATAACCCTCCCTTAATCGTCTTCTGCCCTAACCTCAGAAAGCCTCATGACTTGATAGGAAACATGAAGTTATCTGGAAAAGAAATTCTTGTGTGCTCACATTGCTTTCTCTAAAAATATTAAAATCTCATAGAGAAAAATGTTGGACACACATGTCCTTGGTTTCCATAACTTCTGAACATGATATTTTTTTTAAGTTTTATACTTGAATGCCAGTGAACTTTGGACAGATTCTATATCCATTTGCCTAATTTCCTCCAATCACACTAGCTGCTATTTCTCACCTTCCTTTGCTCTTCCTTCTTCGAGAGACCTCTAAACTGCTGAAGGCCCCAAGATGCTGTCTTCAGCCATGTTTTCCTCTCCACCTACACCTTTTCTATGGGAGATCCCATCCTGCCCCATGGTTTTAAAGACACCTTGAAGACTGATGACTCTAAAATGTATGTGTGAAATTTAGATCTCTCCTGTAAGCCCAGAGTTTTCTCTCTTCCTTCAGCTCAGCACAGTGATGACCAGCTCGGGTCCTGAGCCAGGTTTTCTGGGGATTAATTCAGACTATGCCACTTATTATAAACTTAGCAGTCATAATAGTAGCCCCTACTTGCAGCTATCACTGAGAGGACTAAATTAGCTATTGTGCCTGAAAGGGCTTAGAACAGTGTCTGGTGCAGAGCAGACATGGAGAAAGCATAGCCAAACTTATGACCTATCTCCGTTTGGATCTCTACCAAGCATTTCGTGCTTAACATGCCAAAAGCGGGACATTTGGTTTCTTCTCCTCCACACACCCAGGTTTCCAGCCAATATCCAGGCCAAATACCCAGAAACCATCTCTGACTCTTCACTTTCCTTCAAATGACCCATCTAATCCATGCCTCAGGCAGTCCTGCCCACTTCCCCAACAAAAAAATGCCACTGTTTTCCCCTTTCCTTATCCTTGGCCAGAGACAAGTGATGTTTGTCTCCCACAGTCCCAGTTCAAGTTTCCATTGTTTCCCAGTGTCCCAGCTGGTCCCCTGCCTCCCCCCCTCCCCCCTCAGTGGATCCTGGGCACAGGGTAATCTTTCTAAGCACTAAGCACTAATCAGATCAAGCTACTCTTCCTGCTTAAACCCTCCCAGTCGCTTTCCCCTGCAGCCAGCATAAAATTCCTACAAGGGCTCACAGACTCCCTGACCTCTTCCTCCCTTCTCCGTCTTGCACTCTGCTACACCGACTCTAACCTAGTTTCTGTACTAAGAGCACACCAGACTCCTTTCGATCCCAAACGTTTTGCACCTGGTGGTGCTTCCCTTTACCTCATTGCTCGGCTTGCAACTCTAATGCCACCTCCAGAGAGTGGACTTCCCTGACTGCCTTGGCTAAAGCCACCTCCCATTCACTCTCCCAGCCTAGGTCACTCAAAACCACATGGCCTTATTTTATTTTCTTCCTCATATTTATCTGAATATGACATTAACTTATTTGTTTTGATGTTTCTAGTCAATCTCCCTTCCTGTAAAGTTAGCTTCCTGAGAGAAGGGGCTTTTCTGGTTCTGTTTGTCATGGTTTTCCCAGTACTATAACAGTGCCTGGCACACAGAGAAGATGCTCGAAAAATGCTTTGTGTCTGACCAACTCTGGGCTTGCTAACATCTTATAGTAAGTTTCCTACACTGATGTAGAGCCTAAGAAAGTGACCATGTTTGTAGATATCTGACAAGTGGATGTTAGGTAATGAAGGAGAAGGAGGCATTCTGAACCTTTTAGGAACTCGCATTGAGTTTGGGTTGCTGTGCTTTTTGTTTTATATATTCTAAATAAAGTCCTATTTTAAATGGGAAGAAACGAAGGAAGATCTTGTAAGAAATTGGAGAGCCATTTCCCACCGCAGCTTTAATTCTCCCTTTGAGTAAAGGTGGGGGGAAGGATAAATTAGGAGCTTGGGATTAGCATATACACACTATTATATATATATATAAATAGATATTTATAAAATAGATAAATATATAAAATAGATAATCAACAAGGACCTATTGTATAGCACAGGGAACTCTACTCAATATTCTATAATAAACTATATAGGAAAAGAATCTGAAAAAGAATAGATATATATATATATCTGAATCATTTTGCTGTACACCTGAAGCAAACACAACATTGTAAATCAACTATAATGTAAAAATTAAATTAGAAAAAATTAAATAAATGGGAAAAATAAATAAATTCTCCCTTTGAGCAGTTTGAGTCACAAAATTCTTATTCTGCATCTCAAAGAAAAACTCATATAATATTGGTAGGGAAAAGATATTTTGCAAGAATTTTTCATGCATTTTAATAATAATAAAGACAACAAAAATATTTTTTAAAAATTATATATGAAGAAGTAATAAGTCCTATATGAAAATACTATCATCTTTTAAAAAAATTAATTTAATTATTTTACTTAAATAAATTTTACTTAAGTAATTCTAGACTCACAGTGCTGTAGAAATTCCAGAGAGGTGATTTAATCCATTTCCCTGTCTTCAGGGAGGATAAATAGAGATCCCATTTTTGTTAACTTCTGGACAGGACATTCCAGAATCACAGAATCACCCTTATGCATCTGTTTTAGTAGAGACTCAGTATAATTCAGAAAACATCACATTTAAATATATTGTTGTACATAAACTATCTTAATTCTCGAAAGTATAAGTTAACCTGGGTTAATTGATGGGTTAATCAAGTTACCTATAATTTACCACTCAGACAAAAGGCAAACCCAAGAAGATCACCTACAGTGTATATTTAGTATTACAACAGCTTCCAGGGTATGCTGTGTGTACTCTGCTCATTCTCTGACCCTCATAGGTACTTCTTGAAAATAGAGGGTGGGGTGTACAGCTCAGATGATAAGGAGCTGAGCACACTGCAAGAACCAAAGTCTTCAAAGAAAGATTGCATTGTGTTCATTATGCTTTATTTGCTAGGGCAAGAAAATATCCTGATCCATTTTCCAATGATTTTCAACAACGGTTGAAATAAACTTTTCCTTTTTTAAATTTAAAGCTACATTAAGGAAAAAGTGCAATTTATGTTCCATTTCCAAAATAGTCTGGCCAATCAAGATTTTATTATGTGCAACTTAAAGGTCATTAAAAATGCTGAAGCTAATCCTTTTTTTTTTAATTAATTTATTTATTGGCTGTGTTAGGTCTTTGTTGCTGCATGCGGGCTTTCTCTAGTTGCGGCGAGTGGGGGCTAGTCTTCACTGTGATGCATGGGCTTCTCATTGCGGTGGCTTCTCTTGCTGTGGAGCATGGGCTCTAGGCTTGCGGGCTTCAGTAATTGTGGCACATGGGCTTAGTTGCTCTGGGGCATGTGGAATCTTCCCAAACCAGGGCTTGAACCCGTGTCCCCTTCATTGGCAGGCAGATTCTTAAACACTGCACCACCAGGAAAGTCCACTAATTCTTAAGTTTAAAAAAATTCTGTTGTATTTTATGGAAGCTGAACTCAACCTAACATGGTTTGAGTCTTCATCCTCAGTAGTTACACACATTGTCCTATGGTCACATTCTCAACGCGTTATGTCAAGGAACAGACTAGCAAAAAGCAATAAGGCAAGGAAAGGAAAATATTAAAGCCACTTAAAACAAGGAGCAAGGCCTGACTTGATGCCAATATCAATATTTTACTCTTTTTGGTATGTAAAAATATTTATGCTTCTAAAATCTTAGAAATTTCAAAAAAAATAGATTGTATTTTTCAAGAAAAAGTGGAATATCCTGAGTTTTCGCATTTTGGGATTTTTGTTTTTGTTTTTTTTTGGTTTGGGCATTTATTTCTTTTTTGATGTTTCTATCTGCATCATTTCTAAATTAGAACATAGACATTTTACGTTTGAAGACATTCTAGAGTGAACACAGCTAAATGACAAAACCAGGCATGTTGATTTCTTTCCCTTTCTTAACCCTCCATGACAATAGCTATTTTAACAAAACAATACCTTATCCTCAGAATTCCTCAAACTAGATGGTCTTTATTTTAAGCTTTGGGGGGCATATTCTTTGCTTTATCTTTTTTCCTTTTCGTATCTATTCTTTATGTTCTTTTCAACCTAATTTCAAGTGTACAAGCATTTTTCAGAGAGAGGAAACCCCACCTGTAAGGCTGACCTGTTCATAGGCTCAGGACACTCTGCTGTGAGGAAAGTATTTTGGAATAGCTGTCTTTAGCCGGTTGTTGCACAGAGAGTCTGGAGAAAAGTTAAACAAGCAAACAAAAATAAAATTTAAAAGCTGAGTACTGAGGAAAGACAGATGTATGTGATTGTAGCCCCTGACTAGATGGTCACCTCATAACCTCTCCTTGAGTGTTGTCACACACATGGGACATGGGGGCCTGCGAATGTGATGAGAAGTATCACAGCCACACAATAGGAAGGTCCCTGTTGGCCAAGAAGACTTGGAGAAAGGTAACTAGTTACTGGTTTGAATGTGTTGGCCTTAAAACTATTACCTATAACTAACATTTTCTCAGAGCTCACAGAATATTCAACATCCTACTCAAAAAATGTGGCACAGAGAAAGAGGCGCAGGCCCCACCCCTACTTTAGTGAGGTAGACGTTCGTGTTCAGTCAAAAGTTCACAAGTATTGTGTTAAATATCTATAATCAGTTTTCTAAAAATAGACTGTGTGCCCACAGTCTGCTAATGCTTCACCTCAGCCAGATTTTTGCTGGGTTTTTTTAGTTTCAGATGAGTCCACCAACCAAAGGCAAAAATCAGTGTTGATTTTAAACATTGGATAAGAAAGCAATGCTTTCTCTTCTACTACAAACAAAGCCTGAACATGGAATGTGGATTTCACATACCTGTGTGTGTATCAATCAATAAGCGTTACCTACTGCGTGCAAGACACTACACTGCAGGACAAAAAGAAAGAAAATGTATCCATAGCACCTGTCCTTGAGGATCTTAGAGTTTCCATGGAGAAATAATAAATATATAATAGGAATATGTAAAAAGATTTTTAAATAATAATATATATCAGATAAATACTACGTTAGTAGTGATAACATTTCCTACTCATAGAACAGAGGAGAGGTCAAGAAAATACCCAAAAGCCAGGCCACCCCAAAACTCAGTAGAAAATTCTTTATTTCTGAAAGAGTTTTCTTTCCACTAGGGCTCTTGAACCACAGTGTTGATGGCTGGGGCCTAGATGTGAATAGAACAGACCATACCTGGGTTGAGGTGACAGCAGACTGAACCAGTCTGGGATGACAAGGATTCTGCTTATCCCACAGGCTTGAGCCAAGGATGGGGGTGTGTTTATCTAGGACACAACTCCAGCCTTAAGCAGCCCTGCTAGTCAACTCAGTGCTCTGTACCAATATTATCATTTTTTTATGTAGGTCTTGACATGAAAACATTGGGAAGCTCTGTGAGATCAGCAGATAGTCATGACTCCAGAAAGTAATACTTGTTTGAGGAAAGTTTGGGGAGGGGGGAGAGGAGAAGGTGTTTGCTGTTTTGTCTCCACTTGTAGATTGTAATGAGCCACTCCAAGACAGGAACCCAATTCTTCCTCTTTTCCCCAGGGCTGAGCTCATGTAATATTTGTTTAAAACTGAATTGGATGAATCCATGGCTGAATCAATGATTCAGTGAATAAATGTCTTTGATTCCTCCCTTCCCTCTCACTCTTCAGCTCTCTCAGTCCAGCTTCTCTTCCCCACCAGGTATCCACTTCGCCTCTGCTGATTTTTCCAGCCTTCCCCTACTTCCTTGTTGCTGGATGAAGTGATCACATTTGCATTCTCTTCCTTGACCTCAGCATCACTCCCATCTCCAGACTGCTCCCTCTTGTTTCAAAAACGTTGCTTCTTTCAGCTTCCACGCCATCATACTCTTCTGGGTTTTCTCTTTCTTCTCTTCCAGTCCTAGTCAGTTTGCCATGCTGGCTCCTTCTTGACTTGGCCCTTAAATACCAGCGTCCAGGCCTACTCCCTTCCCACATCACACCCCCATACTCTGAAGCCTCATCTCCCCAGCTTCAGGTCCCACCAAACTCATATTTCAGCCCAGACCTCTCTTCTGATCTCCACACTCCTGTAACCAGTGGTTTAAAACAGTCTAATTGAGCTTGTCCAAAATGGAAATCAGCTACTGCTACCACCCAGCCCACCCACCCTGCAGTTTGCTCTGCCTCCACTACTCCATCTTCTTAGATCCCTAAGACAGGAGGCTGACCGTCTTCTTTGGCATCTGCCTCTCTCATGCTCCCACAGTCAACCCATTGCCAAGGGTCTGCTGTTGACTCTCCCTCCAAAATGTAAGTGATGTCTGACCACTTTTTCCCGCCATCATCACCAGCCCTGCAGCCTAAGCAGCAGTCATTTCTCTTTCCTGAACTGTCACCTCGTACCTGTCAGTATATGGGTCTGATCCTCTTCTTCCCAATACGTTCTCCTCAAAGCAGCCAGTGTAGTCTTTGAAAACTGCACATCAGATCACATCACTCATCTACTTAAAACCCACGGAGAGACTGTCAGGGCTTAACATAAGCTACAAGGTCTGTATAACCTAGTTGTCACCTAATTCTGTAGCATCATCTCATGCCATCCTTTCCATCAACTTACCAGACTCCAGCCACAGGTTCTTTTTTCAGAACTAGAACCAAACCACTGTGGTCTCCTAGCTCAGCAGTTCTCCAGGTACAGTCGCTGGAGCAGCAGCAGTGACATCACTTTAAAAAAATGTAAATTCTTGAGCCCCACCCTAGACCTACTGACTGAATGAGAAAACTCTGGGAGCAGGGCCCAGCAGGTGATTCTGATGCACACTTGAGTTTGAGAACCCCTGATCTGGTTAATTTGAGATGGGAATGCCTGAAAGTCCCAGTTTTACCTGTTTTATTACCTAGACATACCTGATTAGTCAGGCTTTTTCGGGGAGCTTAGTGGAGGAAGGAGACTGGGGCCCAGCGTTGCTTGTCCAACTTAATAAGTTGACTGGGGAAAGCAGTGGGTGACTTTTGAGTTCTGAGTGACAAGATATATATACACTTATGTGTACTTTTTTGTGAGCCTTTAGGTGTTCTACTATACCACATTCCAAACTCTAAGTAGAGGTCAACTGATACTCATAGAATAATCTGAGTGCAAGCCTTCCTTAAATAAAGAGCTAGCCCCTCTTACTGTCAAATATCGCCTTAGTTTCTTGCATTGTTAGTGAAATTTGCATGTGGATGTCTTTTTCTCTCTCTTAAATCTCAAGTTTACTGACACTAGGAATTATACTTCATAATTTTTAATATCCTCCTCATTGCCTTGTAATACTAAGTTTTGGTATATATTGAGTGAGTGGTTGATAGAGCCATTTTCTTAGTTTAATTTGGAATAAATATAAACCACCGGATGTTTTAAAATGTGATGCAAGAAGGCAGTCTTTTCCCAGAGATCATTCAGTCCTAACTTTCATCCGTTATAATGCCAAAGTTCTCTTTCAATGAATTCTTAAATCTCTATAGAATTTTCCAAAATGTTCTAGCAGTTGTTTGTCTTCACATGAAAGACCAATTATTTACTGAAAATTGTTCACTCAGCCTGCTTCATTTATGTCTCTACCTTATGATTGGTCCTTAGGAACCACCCACTTGTCAGCCTTTCATGTAGCAGGACAACATTTATGGCCTTTTGAGATTTTCTTTGTGTATGTATAAAATTATTGTTCCAGAATACGTTTAAATGTTTGAGAAGTGTTGTTGAAGGGTTGTACAATTTAGTAGGACTACTGGAAGCAAGACAAATTCTTTTTCTATGTATCATATTATCCTTACTCACCATACTTGAAATAATCCAACAGTGTCCTCAAGGGACCGGCTCTGGTCCAAAAGCCAGAAGCTCATTAGCCTCACTTTTACTTCCTTTCCAAGCTATCAGGGCTCTAAACTAGCTACACAGGCAAAGACTGACCAACTTCTGAGATTTCCCTTTTCTTGTTTATTTTTTCCAATTGTTTTGTAAAATAATTGCCATCAGTTACAAGGTTCTTAAAAAAATTCTCTGTTATGATCCTCACTCCCAGTTGTGTCTGTTTTCTGTGTAGTCATATACATGCCCATGTAATTTCAAGAAAAGCAGAACTGCTTTTAGCACTCAGTGTTTAAACAAATCGAACAATCACTTGGATTATCTTATGGTAAATAATCATTACATAGCATCACCAAAATATCGTCAAAAGACTATTTGATACTCTAATGATTGCCTTAAAATGTATACATGTGTATATATTTAAATACAAACATGCTACACGCAAACATAACACTTTTGATATTTATCAAGGAAAACACAATTATAATTGCATTTTGGTTGCTTTAAATTCCAAATAGTTTAGTTAAGTAAAGACTCTACAAATGCTTGATGTGCAATAAATTCTAATCTATAAAAACAATCTTCCATTTTTCACAAGTACATGGTTTGAATTTGGTTTGGAAGCTAAGGCTTTACTCAGATTAACACAGAAAACGAAGAAGGATGCTGTATCCTATTGATCAAGTTAGAACTTATTTTAAAGTCACCTTTAAGGAATTTCCCTAGAGACATGTCTCCTACATGTTCCTGAATAATATGAGCTACTAAAAATCTTCTGTTTGCTTTCAATTGCATTTTAGAGAGTTTCCTTATGAACACGTTTGAGAGAGAACAGCAGCAACAACAAAAAATGTAAAAAAACATGGCCAGATCTCTGTCTGATGTAAGACTCAAAAAATTCAGTCTGATTTGTTAGACTCTGTAGGGAGTATTTTCAAGTAACAGACCGTCCCTACTGTGCTCAGTGGCACCTGCTGACAGGCTCTAATGAAGCCACGGAATGGGATGCATTGAGATACAGTAGCTATTTCACATGATTCATAAGCCAGCTTGCTGGGTTGATTTACACTAACACTGCATTAGAGTATATTTCCATATTTTTTAAGTCTCTAAGATATACTTAAAATCAGAAGAATAATCAGAAGAAAATCTATTTTCAAAAGAAATAACACCACCAACGAGTGAAACGCTTTTTGGATGCCTCATAGGATTACTGTAAGGATTACTTAAGATACTATATATATATATATATATATATATATATATGTAAAATAACAATAAGGCATTCACTTTGCTGCGTTACCTTATCTCTGTGTATATGTCAGTATGGTATGAACACCATATGCCTGTGTATGCTCACATCACTCTTACACTCACATCACTCTTAGATTGAAAAATCTAAGTTCCTTAATGGTAGAACTAAGTTTTTATTGTATTATGATGTATATAGTTCTTATTTTTGCTTAAAATGTGCAGAGGAATTCACTAAATATAAGTTAATAAATGATGGCCATCAACCCAAGCAGAACACTTAGTTGCAAAGAATGATGAAAGAGAAAAATAATGAAGAATAGAGGCCAGTTGTTCTGCCTATTTCCACCAGGTCTGCCACGAAGAACATGCTATTTAATTGTAGCAGGGGAAATTTGTGATTTTGTACATTAGGGGTAAATTACTGTCTTTGAGCATGAAACAGTCTTTTAAAGGAGCATGACAAAATCTAGATCTCAAGGAAATAAGGTGAATTTTAGTTTAGTTATAGTTTTGCAGATGTGTACAAAAGATATTCATAAACTCCTTATTTAAATATATAGGTAAATGGATTTGTTACTTATTGCTGCATATCAAATTACCCCGAAATTTAGCAACTTAAAATAACAATGAATAATCCCACACAGTCGCTGTGGGTCAGAAATTCAGGAGCAGCTTAGTTGGGTGGTTCTGCTTTAGCATCTGTCCTGAGGTTGCTGTCAAGATTTTTGAAGGCGTGACTAGGATCGGAGGATCTGTTTCCAATATGGCTTACTCACTTGGCTGTTGGCCGGAGACTTTGGTTCCTTGCCATGTGAACCACATAGGAGGACTTAAGTGTCCTCATGATGCGGCAACTAGCTTATCCCAGCGCAGGCCACACAAAAGAGAGCGCAAGGGGGAAGCTGCAATGCTTTGTATAACATCATGTCAGAAGTCACATTTCACCATACTTTATTAGAGAAAGGAATGAGTCTCCACCTTTTAAAGGAAGGAGAGTCAAAGATTTGTGAACATATATAAAAACCATCACAGTAAACTCTATGGGTGATACCATCTCTATGCAGTAAAGAAATATTACTTCCTAGAACTCATATGGTTTCAGTTTGCCTAAGTTTCTTGCTGACAGACATTTTCAAGAGAAACTCTGATGTTTCAGCACAAATTAAGAATTATTTAATGTTTGGAACTTTAAAGATATGCTAAAACTTTATAACTAAAAAAACTGTGATCTAAAGTGTTTAATTTTCTTGAGGCTGCAGAACTAGCTCTGAGTTTTCTAAATACCCAATTTAAGTCCTTTGGGGGTTAATTATATGGTAGAATGTTAGCTCTATATGAAATCCAAGGTAATAATCTAAATTCAGTGTAACAGTTTGTGCCCATCAGAGTACGAAAGTTTTACAGGGGGTAAAAATAGATAAAAATACTACGGTCCTGGCCTAAGTAGAGCAAAATGCTTCCAAACATTTAAGTATAACAGCTAAGACTATAGTATTTGTTTATTTTAGCAACTGACATATGGTTGTTTTTCAAAGGCAAAATGATCAAGGGTATCGTGTAGCAGTAGGTACCAGCTAGAAGAACCAGTAGATATTATCTTAAATATCTTGATTAACAAATTAAAGCATAATAAAAGCAATTTTGATTTATTTTTATTCTGAATTTTGCCCATCATAAGAAAATTTACTATAGTTCTTGAAAAAAAATACATGTTCAAAACCCTAATGGAAATAAGGCATTTGAATAGAAATATTTTTCAGGCCCACTTCAATAAATCTTTCATTTTCCAGTACTCAAGGTTCTCAGCGTGAAGAATATATGGAAAAGTACTGTTCGTTAATTGAATTTTGACCCAAAAACAGTTGTGGGAATTAAAAGTAGGCCTACCAGAGAATGTAGTACATTTACTGAATTCCTACAAAAGACACTTAATAGGTCACTCTTTCATCTGGGCCATGTGGATTTGATGTGAATCATTATCAGGAGAGCCTGCAAATAACAGACACTTTAAAAAGTATATTTGTTTCTTACCTAAATAAAGATAGAAATTTCAGAAAACCCTGAGAACTGGATGAATTATGCTCCTGAGTCAGGGCTCATATAATGGTAACTTCCTGTAGAAAAGACAGTGGCTCATAGGAAAGAGAAAAAAGGCCTCATTACAGAGGGAACTGTTCTCTTTGTTACCCAAATGCACTGAACTGCTTCACTTTGGTATCACTTTACCATCACCAGTCCCTTTATTGACTGTTTCCCTGTTTAGTGCATAGGTTAATAAATATTCAAAGATGTGTTATTCTTTCCTAGTACTAGATTTTGCATTTTAAGTAATTGGGATGATATCAGTTTTGTGGTTTGGCGATTTCACGGCATTGTAATCCTTAAAAATGGAAAATATGACGTTGTTTTCATATTTTAATTTTAAAACATGTTACCAAATATGTTTGTTTGTTAAGTACAGAAAATAGATCATTGGATGAAGTTGGGCACTCAATACAAAGGTTTAGAGTTACCCCAACAGGAGCCTAAGTTCTCAAAGTGAAGAACTGATAGAACAAGTTTTTAACCCATTTCATAGAGAGCAGAAGTCACCAAGAGGCCAAATATTCCAAACGGAGATCAGGAAGAGGTTTAAGATAATAAAGCAGCATTTTGTTGATGTTTAGAATAGAAATCATTTGACTTAGTGCCAATTTGATCATTTAAAACCCAAACCAACTTTTTGTCAGCCTTAATAGCAAGTCACAGAATTGAACAGTGTTTGGAGGAGGACCCTGAAAGGAGTGGGTTGGGGAAAGCAGACAATAATGGGGTGGTGTTGAGGGCATGATGTTTCGCAAGCATTCTTTGCCACGGGGTGGGGGGGGGCGGGAAATGGGATCTCAGTTATCATGCAGTTACTTTCTAGGGTCAAGTGTCTATACTATGCTTCCTATATTGCTTTCATTTTTGTGGGATGTTTTTATTTTGTTGATGTACTCATAATCACAAACATGTTTATAAACTAAACCACCACTAAACCAATTACTTTTGACCTTGATGAAAGGTATACCTGTTCTAATTATAAATCAACCCTTGGGCACCCCTGCTGATTGATGAAAAATTCCAGATCTGCAAAAACTAGCTCCATTTGAAGTGCTCCTTTGTCAGCACCGGCTTTGGATAGAGCTTCACTTAGTTGTGATTCTTTGGAAGAGAGACATTACATGAGGCTAAACTACAGAGCATTCAACTGTCTCGTGAAAATGTATAAACATTTTCTAGTGTGGTCATAAAAATTAAGTGATTTCTCCTTTTATTCCAGGACACGAACTCTTAGCCAGCAATGTCTGATTGCAAAGGAAGAGGGAGAAGGGGCAGCCTGCCCAGGACTGACATGTAGAAAAGGAAAATGTGCCAGGGCTCACTTTGTGTTAAAGTTCTCTGCTCCTTTCAGATCCACCGCACGCACCTGTTTAGGCATCTTGAGGACGATGAATGGTCAATTGCTCCTTTAAGCCCACATTCCAGTTAGGTTTTTTTCTTCCCCAGTAATTATAAACAATACCAATATCTTTGGTTTCTAACTTCCTTTTTTTTTTTCCTGTTGCTACCTATGGTGGAAGGTATTTACAGAAAAGTCCAAAAGAAGCTGTGTAGTATAGAGGTTAAGAACACAGACAATCTGGGCTAAAGTATTGCATTCAGTTCTTGGCTTGACCATTTACAAATGGTGAGACCTTGGGCAAGTAAGTTGCCTTGTCTCTATATGACTTGGTTTCCTCATATATAAAGTGGAATAGTGACAGTTCTCCCTTTGTAGGGTTAGTTATTAATATCATATGAGTTAAAATGCGCCAAGTGCTTAGAAAAGTGCCTGGCACAGAAGGTGTGCTGGATAAGGGTCACCTCTTACTATGTGTTGCCTATTCCCTGTGGAATTGAGGCATTTTACTATCATTTTGTCTAATTATTCATGAAATGCTGAGCCCTCTGATGCCTACTTTCACGTGCTTCTTCTTGACCAGCTTCTCTCTCTGCCTTTCTTTTCTCAACTTCTTTCCCTTCTCTTTGGCTTCTGCCTGCCCTTGTAAATGCAGGTCTCTTAATAGTCCAGATTCAAACATCTCCCCTTCTATACTCTCCCTTCCTATTTGGCCTTGCCTAGTGCCTTTAATCCAGGCCCTCCCCACCCTGCCTTTTTTTCCCCCGCCTCTATACACAGCCCCCAAAAGATGTGAGCACTCATTCCTTAGTGATATTGGTTAAAAAAGTGCTGCATGTGGTCATTTCATCCCTGTCTTTTCCCTAGAACTCTAAATCATTGCCTTCTCCCACCATCTCCTATCTCCTACTCAGCCTTTGATAAATATTTGTTGGAAACATATTTGGTAAAACATTTAGTTAATGATGATGTCAAATTTTTATCTAACTTCTAAAGTTATGTGTAAATTTCAGTTAGCCGTGCTGTGTCTACAAAGTCTTCACTTTTATGGCTAATGTGCAAAATACACTTAAGTTTTCTACAGATAATTAGTATTGAAGCAATTCAACTGGGACACTAATGATTTCATGTTTGCTATGGATAATTATTCTTGCATCTAAGTTTATAAACAAAAATGTGGCTAATTGTTAATATTATTACTTAATCTTATATCTTATAAGCTTTCATGGCCTCTCTGAGTGCATTACTCTCCCCAAATATTACACTCAATGATTCTAACCTTGTCAACATTAGCATAAGTGGAAAATGTGTCAGTGTCACAAATTTCATCTCACAGAAGGCTCAGAATTCACTGACCATTTTGAAATGCAATTTTCTGGGACTAAGTTAGACATTAAAGACACATCAGTGGTTCTTAAGACTTTTTCATTTATTACAATCTGTGCCCTACATAATGCCCCACACAGAGAGAGGGGGACAGGAAGAGAAATTGAATTTTCATGCACATTCATAGAAAAAAAAGAAAGGAATAGAAGTGTACCAGTCAGGACTCCAATAAGAAATAGAAGGAACACTTAAAATAGGATTATATGGGGAAGGATTAGTTACAAAGGAACTATTTACAAAGGTGTGCAGAAGGAGAAACACAAGGGTTAGTGCTGTAACCTGTGGGGCTTAGTCCTAGCTGAGCCATCACCACCTCAAGGCCCCAAAGAGAAGTAAACAGTTAACAGAACCCAGAGGGAAAAAGTCTGCAAAGTCAGCTGCTTGAGAAGAGCAATGACCTTGGGTGAAAGGACACAACCAGTTCAAGGCAACTATGCCATGTAGGATCCAGGGGAATAAATACTCCTTCCCCCTTTGAAGAGGTTCTGGAACCAATTCCCAATGAGGGAGAGGGTTTCCTCCACACCACCAAGCAATTCTCCAGACACCTCCTGGGTGTCCTACCATTCAACTCAATCCTGACACTATCCACCTGGAGATCGCATCAGATCCCTCATGTTAAGGGCTCAGTCACACAGACTACACCCCCCTCCCCACTTCAGTTGCCAGTTGCAAGCCCAGATTATCACCTGTGCTTCAGACCAACAGGCTATAGATCGGAGGCTCCTATGACCCCCTCCTTGGGTTGAATTAAGCTGGTAGAGTGGCTTACAGAACTCAGAGAAACATTTTACCTACTAGAGTACTGGTTTGTTGTAAAAGGATGTAACTCAGGGACAGCCAGATGGAAGAGTTGCAAAGGGCTAGGTACGGGGAAAGGACAAGGAGCTTCTATGCCCTCTCCAAGTGCACCAGTCTCCCCAAATCTCCAAGTGTCCATCAACCCAGAAGCTCTCCAAGCACTGTCCATTTGGGTTTTCATGGAGGTTCCTTACATAGCCATGATTGATTAAATCATTGACCACTGGCGATTGAACTCAATCCCCAGCCCCCTCCCCTCCCAGGAGGCTGGTTGGCTTCGCTGGCAGCCAGCCCCCATCCTGGGTGGGGTCAAAGAGCCACCCCATTAACGTAACAAAAGACACTTTTATCACTCTCCTAACTGAGGAAATTCCAAGGGTATTAAGAGCTCTGTGCTAGGAATGAGATGGAAGATCAAAAAGATGTATTTCTGGGTTTCCCTAGTGGCTCAGTGGTTGAGAGTCCACCTGCTGATGCAGGGGGCACGAGTTCATTCCCTGGTCCGGGAAGATCCCACATGCCACGGAGCGGCTCGGCCCGTGAGCCATGCCCACTGAGCCTGCACGTCTGGAGCCTGTGCTGCGCAATGGGAGAGGCCACAACAGTGAGAGGCCCGTGTGCCGGAAAAAAAAAAGATGTATTTCTTATTGTAAATGACAGTATCACAGCCTTATATCCCCTACTGGGGATCCCCATATGCCAACCTACCCTGAAGCCAGAGACATGGGATGCTGTTGATGGAATCCATGCAAAGTGTTCCCATATAATTTATCATCCAAACTGGGACACTTTTGAGAGTTAAAGGAGTTGTTAAAATTGTAACTACTGCAAAAAAAAAAAGAAAGTTGCTACCCAACAATTACATAACTGCTGTAGATTTTTATACCATTCAATAAATGACGAATACAGCTGTAGCAGGAAAGCCTCTACTACTCTATACATTCTGTGACAAAACTGCTCCACCTCTGCCCCCCTGCATATTTCATATATGCATATGTCACATACACCTAATCCACAATTCCCTCCTACCCCATCAGACTCTGTGTATCCTGCAGGCTGCAGATGGCACCAGAGCACAGCTAGCTGGTACACCAAGGATGGGTAGGGCATCTGAAATCAGGAGTCATCTGTCCCAAGCCAGTTGGGTCTGAGTGCATTTTGTTAAACCAGTGAGCAACCTATGTGCTGTTCTTGAAAGGGAGTTGTTTGTTAGATTATATCTGGGAAGGGTCAGGAAAAGAGTCAGTTTATCACTAGTTGTCTTTAGAATATAACCATATATTAAAGTAAGAACTTTGTTCTCTTCACATGAATCTCACACACTGTCACAGACAAGACCGTAGAAGCCATAAAGGCAAACCCACTCTGACGTATATTAAAACAATTATTCATAATTTTATGTCATCAAAAAATGAACATTCCAAAACTAAACATACTCTTACAGCAGTTGTACTCTTTGGTAATTTATACAATGAAGTTGAAAACTTATGTTCATACAAAAACTTGCACATAGATATTTATAGGAGCTTTATTCATAATTAATTGCCAGAACCTAGAAGCAACCAAGATGTCCTTCAGCACACAATGGAATATCATCCAGTGCTAAGAACAAATGAGCTATCAAGCCATGAAAAGACATAGAGAACCCTTTAACTGCATATTACTAAGTGAAAAAAGCCAATCTGAAAAGGCTACATTCCATATGATTCCAAATATATGACATTCTGGAAAAGGCAAAACTATGGGGACAGTAAAAACATCTGCGGTCACCAAGAGTTAGGGAGGAGAGAGGGATGAATAGAGCACAGAGGATTTTTAGAGCGATGAAACTGTTCTGTATGATACTATAATGGTAGATACGTGTCCTTATACATTTGTCCAAACCTGTAGAGTAGACCACACCAAAAGTGAGCCCGAATATAAACTATGGACTTGGAGTGCTAATAATGTGATGGTGTAGATCCATCAGTTGTAACAGATGTACCACTCTTCTGGGGGCTGTTGCTAACAGTGAGGCTCTGCATGTGTGGGACAGAGGATTTAAGTGAAAACTCTGTACCTTCCTCTCAGTTTTGTTGTAAACCTAAAACTGCTCTAAAAATAAAGTCTATGTTTTCAGTGAAAGAACGATGACTGTCAAAGCTGGAGCAAGACTTCATAAACCAAAACAGATGATATCAGATTGCCAATCAGACACAGCTTCTCAATGAACTTCTTTGTTCAGATGAAAGCAAACAGAAATCATTGACTGGTTAACAATATCACAGACTGGAGTGATTTCAAAAGAGGCCTTTAAATAGACATGGAAACAAACCCATTTTCCAGTGTACCTTCTTTTCTTTAATGTTGTCTTTCGTGTGTTCCCAAAAAATGTGACTCCCCAACCTCTTCCTGTTGTCCATTGTGCCCACAATGGTCTCTTGTGCTCTCATCTGAGACCGAGGCCATTCCATCACTAAGGGACATTTGCCTGCAATTTCTAAGGATGTAATTAACCATTTTGAAATTTACTGTAAAATATTTTTGTGGGAATAAAAGTGAATGTTTTCAAGGGAAAGGAATAATTTACTCTGTCACTGATTCTTCCCATTTTTAAAAAGGCAAATAGAGGAAGTTCCTATAGAACACAACAATATTCCAGACACTTCTGCATGAGCATCTCTAATATTTGAAAACATGCAAAACAAGCACTACCTATAAAGAGAGAAAGCACAAAATAAGTGTTAGCATTTTTTCCCTAC
>NW_006796005.1:222770-236379 GCF_000442215.2 Lipotes vexillifer | reverse complement strand
TCCCTACATGGAACCTACAAGTAGGATCTTCCAACCTGTCCATTATTTGAAGGGGTTGACTTTCAAAGGACCTTTTTTTTTGGCTGCGCTGCGTGGTTTGTGGGACCAGCCAGATAGAATCCCGTGGCCCCTGCAGTGGAAGCACAGAGTCTTAACCACTGGACCGCTGGGGAATTCCCTCAAAGGGCCTTCTTAATGGTAGTAGTCTATCATCCCGATTATAAAACACTGAGAAGAAAATAATTTATATAGGTGATATATAAATACATTTATATAATATATATTATATATATTAATTTATATTAAATAATTTATATGACATGACATATTAATAAAAAGAACATGTTAAAGAGGAAAAATCCTACTCTATTTTCACCTGAAATCATGAAGATGAAATTGAATCAATTAGAATGTTTCAGTTGTCATTATACGAAAATGGATTCAGGTAAGACACCCATTACTTATGTTACCATTTATGTTAGCAGCTTCTGTGTAGTTGGTGTAAATTCCTAAAAGGTATCCAGCTGAGGTCCTTCTGTAAGTGCAGAAAGCCATTCTAGCAACAGACCAAATGAATCAACATATGTCTACAACATTTCCGCAGGGCACGTCAAAATGAGCATTTCCCCAGCCACATTTCATGTCTAAAAACATAAACAGACACACACACAATCCAGGCTCCCACACACAGCTTTAAAAGACCTCATTTAGAGAAAGCAAATTGTTTCCTCCCCTTTTACTAAAAAGTTTCTCTTTAATGGCTTTCTAAAAATTCAATCGTAAAATACCTTAACAAATCAACATAAATGAAAATCTTTGCATGTGGAGAACTACAGGAGGCTCAGTACAGCCATAGGAGAAGTTGTTATCCTACCATTTGAATATCACAGAGAAAAATAACAAAAGACCATGAATAATTTTCTTCTCTCATTTGGAAGTTATTAGTAGACTTCCCTTTGTTCCATTGAGAAATGAGAGAAGAAAATATGAAGTTACAGCGAACCCATATGGCCAGCAGGAAAATCCTCTTTAATTGCTTTATTGCCAGAAATGTTAAATCACTTCCTGAGGATACAGTTCAAATGAAACATATGGCAGCTATTAACAAAAACCCCTAATGAATTCAAAAATATGCTTTTTATGGGAGCTTTCTCATAAGCAAGTCATACATGTTATTTAAACTATATATACAAATACACACTTGGCATTTTAATCCCACAAAGGTTTGATGAACACCTACTCTGTACCAGATGACACAGGCAGCTTGCATGAAATGTTTTTTCCCCAAACCCAGGAACAGATATTAGACAATGAAACCTCAGGACATGATCCCACATCTAGCCATGCCACTTCTCAGAAGTCAAAGACAAAAAGAAATCTCCTCACCAGCACTTCCTCCACATGGGTTCAATGCCCAGGAAAACCATATTCCATTTCCACCCAGGTAGTCCTAATTACCTACTATCTTCCTATACCTATTAATGTCACACCAGTGAGGGTGCTAATCACTGCCATTTAGCAACCTCTGCATGGAACTATTCTCATGTATCTTCTTCAATTGGATTGTGAATTCCACAAAGAAGAAAACTTTGCTTACAGCTTTTGTACATAGAATAATGTGAGGCATCTAATTAAGAATCAACTAATAGCTTTAATTAATTGAAAACCAAGTGTCAGCATTTTTTTTAAGTTAATGCCTTTCAACACTGTGGAATTTCACAAATCTAATCAATGTATTCATAAACCATTTTCTAAAGAGACAATTCTCCCTCAAATTCAAAGATAAATCAGCTGAGGGATATCCAGCTGTTATTACTATGTGGTTTTACTTTAAAAGAGAAGTTATTAAATCTTGGGTACATTAAACTTTGACTTTTCTTTCTCCACATAATAATATGGCCATTGAAGTTATTTAATGGAAGTGAGCTTTGGTAGCTTAAAGATTCATGCAGAACATGGGGTAAGCTTCTAAAGTAACTGGCATTGTCTACATGACGTATTGGCTTTGGCTATATGGAGGCTAAAATATTTTTGTTTGTAGGGTAACTCATTGATTAACATCTTTATTAAATATTTACTTATCCATGCTTGGTTACACATTTTGTAATCAAGTAGAATAAAATATGGAAAAGGCCTGTCACTGGTCAACTTGTGATTTGGTGTAAGACATTCGATTTGCCTAAAATGCCTTAGCTATAAGAAGAGAGAGCTTACTTAGAGAATTTCTAAATGTCTCATACAGATACTCCTGCACAAATATTTTGTAATCTAAGTCAATGTCTGCTCATAAGACCTCTCCAAACCTTTCTCCTCCTTCATTTCAAAATATTCTGATTAGTATTTTGAAATTAATGTTAGTGATCTCAGAGGTCAGCATGCCAGTTGTTGTGTCCTGGCTTCCATTCCATTACTGTGACCTTGCAAAAGTTACTCTATTTTTTAAGACTTCACAGAGTTGGTCTAAGGATTGAGTGAGTTTATGCAGGTAAGAGCTTAAAACTGTACCTTGTACATTCTGAGAACCTAGTAAGTGTTAGCTCTTCATACACTGAGGGACTTTCTCCATGAACGTCCTTTAATTACCTATCACCAACCTTTACAGTCTTGTCAATGAAAGGGTTTCTGTTTTGTTTTGTTGTTTATTTGCTTAAAACAAAAGAGAAAATTTAATTTAAAAGTCCTGATCTCCAGTCAGGGGGCAAATCTAGGGGCTAGGCTTAAAATATAATATATAGTATGGATTTAATTCCATTTTTAGACCTTTCCCAAAATATAGATATAAAAAGTAATCAAACATCACTAAAACTGTAGGAAGACTTTCTTGTCAAGGGAGTATAGAATCAGAGAAGTTCTTGAAACAAAGGAAAAATCCGATGATCCTGCTATAAATGAAAGGATGCTGAGGAAGCTGCTTACAGCCTATACAGTCCCTCTGATGCCCTGGTCTCTGGACGTGGTTCTCCACTCTGCCATTTAATAACCTAATATTCTCTTCATGGCTGCATCTTTGCCAGGACACAGAGTCAGTGTTCACACCCAGAGAACAAAAAGTGAACAACTAAATGTAGATCAAGATTAAGTCAAAATATGCTTTCACTATAGATCAATCTTGCCAAAAAAAAAAAAAAAAAACCCTCTATTTTTTTATCTGTAGAAAGATTTTTCCCTTATTTGAAAAATTACTTCAATCTCCAAATCCTGTAAATTCCAAAGGTGAGGATCTCAAAAATAAGCAATATCTCACAAAGGTATAGGTGTCTTGATCTTTGATATTTCCAGAAATGAAGATTGATATTATCATTTCCTTAGGCTGATCTACAACAGAGGTGCACGTGAGCCTTCCTTCCTTTCTCTCTCTCTCTCTCTCTCTCTCTCTCTCACACACACACACACACACACACACACACGTGTGCACACACACACACATTTGCAACAAAATTAATTACCCATTTGAGCCTAGTTTTCTTACTTCAACTCTGAGGACTTTGTCCCCTAAATAAGGGGAGAGAGACATGCTTGTAGACATCTTGTGTGGTCAGTGGCTGTGGAGTAGAAGGTGTCAAATCCCAGTGGCCCAGATAGATTTATAAAAGGCTTCCAATAACAGTTAATACTGTTAATATTAATACTGTTAGTACCAATACAGTTAATACACTCATGTTAACTGTATTTTATACATGAGTAACTGAGGTGAATGGCAACCAAAAGCTCACTTCCTTAGTTTGTTTTAGGGTATTGACAAGGAGTAGAACTATACTATTCTACTTTAAAGTCTGTTAAAGACCTCTCATTCTGAACTCTATTTTCTAAATAATAGTGATAGATAATAGATACTGGGAATTGAACTTCTAAACCTCTCATATCAGTAATTTGGCCCATTGGCCCAGTGCCCATAGTAACAAATAGTAAGAGCAGCTCCCTTTTCCCAGGGACTTCATGTGCTTTACAGAAGCTACTACGTTTAGTCCTTTCAGCAGCCCTGTGAAGTAGAGGGGTTTATCCCCCTTTTATAAGGGAGGAATCTGAGCCTCGAGGGGACAGAGCAGAGACTTGAAAGCCCAGACACTAACCAAACAATTTACTTTTTCTGCCTCCCAAAATAGGACAAAGAAATCAAAATACAAAAATACAATCCCAATTCACATGTGTTTTTAGTCTCATTTATTGCCAGTATCTTTTAAGGGTAAGATGGGTCAGTCTTCAGAGAGGAAGACAATTACATGACTGATTTAGCATTAGCATAACTGGCTCTAGTGACTTTACCAATAGCTCCACAACTTTTTTTTTTCTTTTCAGCTATATTGAGGTGTAGTTGTCAAATAAAATTGTAAGATATTTAAAGTGTACATTGTAGTGATTTGATATATGTATACATTGTGAAAGGATTCCCCCTTTAGTTAATTAACACATCCATCACCTCATATACTTTTTTGGGAGGTGGGAATATTTAAGTTCTTCTCTCTTAACAAATATGAATTATATAGTACAATGTTATCAACTATAATCACCATGCTTTCATTAGTTCATCAGATCTTATTCATCATACAGCTGAAAGTTTATACCCTTTTACTAATCCTTCCCTATTCCCCTACTCCACCAGCCCCTGGCAACCACTTTTCTACTCTCTCATACTATCAGTTGCGCACTTTTTTTTTTTTAAAGAATCCACATATTAAAAATACCATGTTGTATTTGTCTTTCTCTGTCAGGCTCATTTCACTTAGCATAATGCCTTCAAGGTACATGTTATTGCAAATGGTACGATTTCCTTCTTACTCATTTTTGAATAATATACCGTTATACACACACACACACACACACACACACACACATCCACACACACACACACACACCCCACATCTTCTTTACCCATTTATCCATTGATGGACACTGAGGCTGTTACCATATCTTGGCCATTGTGAATAATGTTGCAATGAATATGGGAGTGCAGATACCTCTTTGATATCCTCTTTTCATTTTCTAATTAATTAATTCATTTATTTATTTTTGGCTGCCTTGGGTCTGTTGCTGCACGTAAGCTTTCTCTAGTTGCGGCGAGTGGGAGCTACTCTTTGTTGTGCGTGGGCTTCTCATTGCAATGGCTTCTCTTGTGGTGGAGCACGGGCTCTAGTCACGAGGGCTTCAGAAGTTATGGTGCACGGGCTCAGTAGTTGTGGCTCGTGGGCTCTAGAGTGCAGGCTCAGTAGTTGTGGCGCACAGGCTTAGTTGCTCCGCGGCATGTGGGATCTTCCTAGACCAGGGCTCGAACCCATGTCCCCTGCATTGGCAGGTGGATTCTTAACCACTGTGCCACCAAGTAAGTCCCGAGTAGTTCTATTTTTAGCTTTTTGAGAAACCTCCATACTGTTTTCCATACTGGCTGCACCAAATTACATCCCCACTAACAGTGCACAAGGGTTCCCTTTTCTCTACATCCTTGCCTATACTAGTCATCTCTTGTCTTTTTGATGATAGCCACTCTACAGGTATGCGGTGATGTCTCTTCGTGGCTCTGATTTGCATTTTCCTGATGATTAGTGATGTTGAGCACCTTTTCATGTGCCATTTGTATGCCTTCTTTGGAAAAAAAATGTTTATTCAGTTCCTCTTCTCTCATATTTCTAGTGTCAGGTTCTATTTAATTTTTGCTTCATTTATGGGACATCATTTTGTTCCTAATAAAGTTATTTGCTGTTTCCTTCTAATAATACCACAATTTTGTGGCTTTTTTTCTCTTTCAGGCTATTCCAGGTACTTCAGAGAAGGAAAAGGCTGGTAAGTTGACATTGGTTGTGTTTTCACTCCTACCTATTTTAGAATAAAATTCCATCTTCATATAGATATTTTATTAAATATCTAAAATGTATACATCTTGTCAGTCTCTGGGAAAAAGTTATGGTTGAATTCCTGAAAAATAAGTTTTGCTCAAAATGTAGGAAAAAATATGGTTTTCTAGCATAGCATTACATTTTCTTAGAATAAGGTGTGTACTTCTTGTAGCATTAACTGTAACTGCAACCACAACTTTTTTCTTGAGGAAAATAATTAGATGTCATTCAGTGTACTGAGGAATGATCTTTGGACATCTGTTGTTAATACAGTTGGCCCTTCGTATCCATGGGTTCTGCATCCACAGACTCAACAAATCTGGGTTGAAAATATTTGAAAAAACAAAAAATTCCAGAAAGTTCCAAAAAGCAAAACTGGAATTTGCCACAAAGGCAACTATTTATATAGCATTTACTTTGTATTAGGTATTACAGGTAATGTAGAGATGAATTTAAAGTATACAGGAGGATGTGTGTAGGTTTTATGCAAGCACTGGGCCATTTTATATAAGGGACTTTAGCATCTGTGGATCTTGGTGTCCATCAGGGAGTCCTGGAACCAATCCCCTGCGGATACTGAAGGAAGGCTATAATTATCAAGATTTTTTAAAATCTTAGTAGCTTATTTAGTAGTCCTGGAAAAAGATGTACTTGTTTAAAGCTGATGTCATACCATCAAAAATATAATTGTGAAGTAATATGAATAGTTGTACTAGAGAAAAATTATAATATTTTCTATGCTTTGTGCTATGATTATAACTACTTAACAGTATTATGGGAAATGGATAAGGACTAATGAAAAATACAGAAATATGAAAAATTACACTGAATTGATGGAGTTATGTGCTTTTTAAAAATCTTTTGATCCTCCTCAATATTGTCTTATGTTTTCTGTGTAATAATAATCATCTTTTTAAAAAACTGATTAAAGGTGCTTTACCAAACTTGCAGCATATCACTTAGCTCTTAGACGTGTGTAACTTTTGAGCCAATTTAAAAGTTTAGAGTATCATCTAAAAGGTGTCACGACTTCAAGTGACTTTACACTAACACATTATAGTTGGTCTGATAGGATTGTTATATGGGAAATGTTCTCTGTCAAGTTCAGTGATTTGATTTTTGCTGCCAGATAGTTTTCACACACAAGTTTTCATAGTTTGTGTTCTTCCATGAGCTAAAGTGTTCTCCTCTGTTTAGGCTGTGTCTGGCCTCTTCTCTCTAATACGTTGAAAGGTAAGCCTTCAGAATAGAAGGAAAATATTGAACTGGCATCACGTGTCAGTTCAAGAGAAAAACTGCTTAGTTTATCTATGCATTGGTATTACTTGGATTAATAATATATACTAAACGAATTCAAATTACCATTCCAGAGCTCTAATACCTTCAATAATAGATGTATCAGCTATCTCATTAGGACAAGACATAAATGGTTAAGAGAGCATTTGCATCACAAAGAAAAAGAAACTTAGCCAAAGTTGTGCTTTGTCTTGAGTTGTGACATTCTCTGTAATTCGCAAGATTGGCTGCAATTTAAACAAGTGTGTAACAGAGCAAAGTTGTCATCTTATTCCAGAAAATCAGCAAATTTTTTCATACCCCAAGGAGAAAATTAGGATAGGAATTCTTGGCTAGAGGGAAAGGGGGGGGAGGGATGGAAATGCCATTGCTTGAGGGACTGGAGAAGCAAAGACTTCTCCCTCTGCCAACTAAAATGGGAAAGAGTGAGGAGGGATGGAAATGCCATTGCTTGAGGGACTGGAGAAGCAAAGACTTCTCCCTCTGCCAACTAAAATGGTGTCAATGTGATAGGGAGAAGCATTTCAGTTATCAAGCTTCTCTTAAAGATAATATTATTAAAACAAAGAGCTAATTAAACAGAGAGCATAAATATAATGCTGCCACCACTTTTTGTCATAATCCTGGATATTTTCCTCCCCAACAAAAACAAAAACATGAAATCAATTGTCACTATTTAATGATCTCTTTTGATCATTTCTATACTGCTGGGGCACAAATTTTAAAAGTTGATAACTTCCTTTCCCAGAGGTTCTGCAAGACGATCTGTGAAAGGTAGGATCCACCCAATGGATATATATGACCTAACCAGGCCCCTGGATGTCCCATCTCTGATGTTTAACCCAGGATGGGCTGATTTCTGCAGAACCTGGCTTCTGTGTATTAAAATATTAGAACGATGGAAATTTACTCCACAATGGATTTTAATTTAGATTTCTTGAGAATGTACTGATTACTTTAAGAGGAAATACAATTTTGTTTGACAATATAAATATAAGAAAGAAATGATTTTTTAATCAGTGAATTTATATGTCAAGATAAAGGGTTATGTTTGAATATTTTATTCAGTTGGTAACAGATTTGCCAATTCAAAAGAGAATATGATTTATTTCAAAAAGTTTTAAAGGACCATGAAAGTCCAATCAATTTCTTCTATTTCTAAAATTTGTGATGCCATATTTAAAATATTTTTAGTGTTTTATACACAAATGTGAATCTCTTTATTCCTCTTTATGAATCTCTATTTTTAAGCTCTGCTAGACAGAGGAATGGCAAGGAAGGCAGAGGACCCACTCAATCTTCTGGGGGTTAATTGAGCCTCTAAATAGGGTTAAGCTTCATTCCCACCCATAAGCCCTGTCATTTTTTTTTTTCCTCTGTTTTGCTAGATGAATGTAGCCTATTGTTTCTTATTAAGAAAATCTATTTTAATCTATGTGACCTCTCATCCAAGCCAACTGGAACCAACTCCACCAGGCTTTGTGAAGCTCTAAACAAAACCATTTTGGGAACATTCCATTAATAATTCTTGAGTTGCAGTTGTGTGGTTGCCCCAGTGTGTGCTTTATTTATTTATTTTTTCATAAATTTATTTATTTTTTGGCTGCATTGGGTCTTTGTTGCTGCACAGGGCCCTCTCTAGTTGTTGCGAGCGGGGGCTACTCTTCATTGCAGTGCGTGGGCTTCTCATTGTGGTGGCTTCTCTTGTTGCAGAGCACAGGCTCTAGGTGCACAGGCTGCAGTAGTTGTGGCACATGGGCTCAGTAGTTGTGGCACACAGGCTTAGTTGCTCTGCGGCATGTGGGATCTTCCCGGACCAGGGCTCGAACCCATGTCCCCTGCATTGGCAGGTGGATTCTTAACCACTGTGGCACCAGGGAAGTCCCAGCGTGTTCTTTAAGTAACCATCTTCTCTTCTGATCCGTGCTGCTGTGTAAATTCAGCCTAGTGGAATCATTCTGCTGCTTGTGACAAAACCCTCCAAGGGGAGGCTATTTTGAAACAGCATCCCATTGGTTCATTTATTCCACAAACACTTACTGAACAGCAACATATAGTAGGCATCATATTAGGTTTTATCAAGGAAGCAGTTATGAACAAGGCATGGTCCTTGCCTGGAAGGAACTCAAATTCTAGCTGAGCATATTTCATTGGGCCAGCATCCCCCTTTTCCTCTTCTTAATTGAAAAATTCTTAACCCAGGTTATTCAGAAAGCTTCCCAGGAAAAGAATCAAATAAAAATATTGTTCTCAAGAAATTCTATATCGGAATGCGTATTCTCCAGATCTGAAATAGAGTCCAATGAATTTGTTTTAAAAAATCAGAATTAATCACACAAGTATCAATACGTGTAATTGTATCCAAAACAGAATAATTTCATTTAACTTCCCTTATGCCACCAGAATCTGTAAAGAGTGGGCCCAATGCCATTGGTATATTTTCCAGCACATCTGCTTCCTATCCATGTGGCCTTGAGCAAGTTACTTAACCTCTTCATTTTCCCGTTTCTAAAGTATAAATAAAGAAGTTTGCCATGTTGTTATTGTAAGGCAACAATGCTTGGCCCAAAGTAGGCTCTAAAACATGGTAGCTGTTTCTTATGGTAATGAGTTGTGCTTATAACCAGTACAAGCCAAATAGAAGCTACCTGTGTTACTGCTGCTCTGGTCTGCTCCAAGAGTTTTTCTGCCTATAGTACTGTAGGACCTAGACGTGGTGTTCTCTGACCAAAACCTGCAGCTGCTCTGATCCCTGCCTTCACACATCTCCTTTTACTAACCAGCTGCCTGGAGTTATGCCCCATCCCATCCCAGCTTGAATCTCTCTTACTCTCTGTTCACTTCAGTTATTGGTTCTTCTACCTTATCTGTCCTTCATTTTGAATGTGCCGTACTCTCCATACTCATTTCCACATGCCAACTATGCCAGCTGGCACCAAAGACCACACCCAGTGAGCCAGCTTCCCAGTTGTCAGGCCCTTCTGTATAGTTCCTTCCCTCCACATTGAATCTGGGTGGCATTGTGACTTCTATAATATAACGGACAGAAGTGATGGCTGTGCCAGTTCTGGCCTAACCATTAGAAAAGGCTTGGCATCTTCTGCTTCTGTGTTCTCAGAAGCCAAGTTGCCTGTGAGAAGTCTGACTACCCTGATGAAAGATAGGCCACATGGAGAGCCCTGGAGGATGAGGAGCTCTGTAAAGAGACATGCTATGTGGTGGAGCACTAAAGCACCAGATACAGTAGGGAAGAAGTCATCTGGAACATTCCACTACAGTCAAGCCTCCAAATGACTCCAGCCCCAGCTGCCATATGACTACAACCATATGAGAGACCCCCAGTGAGACCAGCAGAAAACCACCCATCTAAGCCCAGTTAACCCACGGAATTATGAGAAAGACAGTAAGTTTGTTGTGTAGAAACAGATATCTGAATCAAAACCTTCAAGCAAGAGATCCTTGACTATATCCAGTCCTTTGCCTGAACTTCTAATAGTAGTTGGGTTGGCCAAAAAGTTCGTTTAGGTTTTTGTAACATCTTACGGAAAAACCCGAACAAACTTTTTGACCAACCCAATAGTAGTCAACAATTTTTTTTTTAAATGTATAACTGAGTCACCTTACTGTACAGCAGATATCAGCACAACACTGTACAACAACTGTACTTGAACAGCAACAAAAAAACCCTAAAAAAACCCCGTGTAACTATACATCTCAATCCTAGGTATATATATACACGTACCGGCAAATAAATGAGAAATAGGCTAGATATTAACAATTGTTGTTTTGGGGTAGTAGAACTCTGGGTGACTTTTTTTTTGCTTCATCTATTTGTCTAACTGGCCTAAGTTTTCTTTAGTGAGGAAATCTATATAATGAAGGTATGGAATTTTAAATTATGTCACAATTGGGAGTAATTTAAGCAAAACTTGCCTAAGTGTACAGAGTGTGGTGGACTAGAAAATTTTTCAAAGTTCAGGTTGCTGTAAAAGGATTGGTTCTAGAACTTGGCATTAGGTGGGTGGGTTAGCTCAGGAAGAAAGCATAAGAAGGGGATATGATGGTTGCACACAACCCTTATTGTCATTCAGTGGGTGGTATTTCCAGGTGTCATGTTGACCACAATCCCACATGAGCTGGGGAACCCCGGTCTTCTTTTCTGCTCAGGGTTAAACATGCCGAGAGAGGGTGGTTCACACAAGTCACCCACAGAACACACCTGTGACTCTCACAGCTGAATCCAAGTTTTCCTTTTCACCTTTCTGCCCACTTGGCTGGAGCCAGAGGGAAGGGAAGAGGAGGAACACAAGACACGGTCTGTGCTCTACAGCTGATCCACATCCCCTGATCATGCCTCCTGACAGCACACAAACGTCCTCACAGTAAACCTCTGGCAACTGATGATATTTCTCTTCCAAATAAGCTCATTGTTCATGGAAGAGACAGGCTTAAACTTGGGAATATTATCATCTGTATAGCTCAGTATCATCTTTAACCCAAACTGAGAGCTTCCGTGTTGGAATATGCAATGGAACACAGGATATCATCTTTGCTCTCACGGAATTCACAGTTTAGCTGCACTGCTGAGATATTTACATATGAAGAAATTACAATATAGGAAGATTATAGATACTAATTTTTTTAATCGATCTTTATTGGAGTATAATTACTTCACAATACTGTGCTAGTCTCTGTTGCACAACAAAGCGAATCAGCCATATGCGTACACAAGTCCCCATATCCCCTCCCTCTTGAGCCTCCCTCCCACCTTTCCTATCCCACCCCTCTAGGTCATCACAAATCACTGAGCTGATTTCCCTGTGCTAGCTGTTGCTTCCCACCAGCGAACTATTTTACATTGTCTAGTTTCCCCAGCGCCACGTATTGAAGAGGCTGTCTTTTCTCCATTGTATGTTCTTGCCTCCTTTGTCGGAAATTAGGTGCCCATATGTGCGTGGGTTTATTTCTGGGCATTCTATCTTGTACCGTTGATCTATATTTCTGTTTTTGTGCCAGTACCATACTGTCTGTTTTTTTTTTACATCTTTATGGGAGTATAATTGCTTTACAGTGGTGTGTTAGTTTCTGCTTTATAACAAAGTGAATCAGTTATACATATACATATATCCCCATATCTCTTCCCTCTTGCGTCTCCCTCCCTCCCATGCTCCAAGAGTTCTTAAATGCTTCCTCTGGGCACCAATTAACACATGAGCAGCTGTCCATGTGGAAGAAAGAGATCACTTTCTCCAAAAGCCTCTGAGTAAGTTAATTCAGACAGAGGTCATCATAGCATAGGCAGACTTGGCCATATTGTAACATCTCTTTAGAAATTCCTAGCTCTATTAAGGTTAAATTCTCTCTAGTGAACAGATAATCTTTGATTTTCACAAAAGGTTAGTCCCTAAGAAATGTATACCCTGAGTCCCATTTTCCTAGGACTCCCCAGCATCCCTAGACCGTGGAGTAATTGGATCCTGTCTACCCAGCTCCCATCCTCCCTCCCTGACCTCCTGCACACAGTCCTGTCAACACTGCCACCTAATCATCCCGTGTCCATTCTTTCTGCTATTGTTTTAAAGCAGGCTTCACTTTGCACTGGACTTTGAAACAGCATCCAGAGCTGTTTCCCTGCCTTAACTGATCATTACACCTGTTCACTCTCTACACTGTCACCAAAGTTATCTGTGAAAAGCATCACCTGATCACATCGTTTTCTACTTCAACATTTTTTGGGCCTCCTTACTAATTACAGGATAAGATCAAACTTTCCTGCTTGATGTAGCTGTGGCCATTTGTAATCTGGATGCAGTGTATGGTATTGGATATGCCCAGCTCACCCCTCAGACCCACCCTCCACCCTACTTCTCCCCAGCTCTGTGACCTGCAGGCAGACCAGTGTGGGCAAAATCAATGGGCTGCCCTCCTTTCAGTTTTCCTGTCGCACCAGTGAGGAGGCCCAGCAAGAGACTGACGGTTGGGAGGACAGTACGGCTGTGAGGTTGGGTAGTTTATTCCCCCTTCGGCTTCCCGAGGAGTCACTGCTGGCCTTTTCCACCCAGGTTTCCAGATTCTGACAACCATTCTCTCCTCTTGCCCTGTGGTTCCCCTACACCTTTATCAATAGTTCTGTTACTAAACTCCCCTCAGTTTACCCAGGGTGCCATCTGTTTCCTGCTAGGAGTCTCACTGATAAACCTACCAATGTTTTCTCTTCTTTCTATTCCTTTGTGTTCATTGGTTGGTTTGTTTGTCCAACTTTAGCCACAACATACAGCCACAGAACCCCTTCTAACTTTGGATCTTTCTACTTCTACGTAGATGGTGCACTGCCTTTTTAAAAATACAGATGATAGGGCTTCCCTGGTGGCGCAGTGGTTGAGAGTCCGCCTGCCGATGCAGGGGACACGGGTTCGTGCCCCGTCCGGGAAGGTCCCACATGCTGCGGAGCGGCTGGGCCCGTGAGCCGTGGCCGCTGAGCCTGC
>NW_006796005.1:187108-222760 GCF_000442215.2 Lipotes vexillifer | reverse complement strand
AACCCAAAAAAAAAAAAAAAAAAAAAAAAATACAGATGATAGGTAAAGATAGAGGGAGAAAGAGAGAAATGACTTATCCAAGAAAAAGAGAAGATATGGACCATGTTTTTCTTCATCCTAAATGAATATAGTTTCATTCAATCACATGGAGGAGAAAAATATCTACCCTTATGATTTAGAATGTGTTCCCTACTGCCTAGAAGCATGTAAATTAGAAAATTGGCGTTGCATTTTAGTCACCAAAATGTGACTCTCTGAGCATATTTGAGAAGCAGTATTAAGGAGTAATACGAAATCTCTCATTCTAAAGTTAAATCATAGAACACAAATTTTGTCAGACTACATGGCAGCCCATAGAAAACAGACCACAATCATGAGCCAAAAATGGCAAATTTCTTTTTGCCTTTTCTGTCTTGAAAATTCGACTTGTCCAACAATAACACCTCCTTAATGAATTATTTCCCAGGCAGGGTTAGTCCTTGATTTTTTGGTGTTCCTAGAACACTCTGTGTTTTCAATTACAGTCTTATCATCTTGCTTTGCTGTGTGTTCTCTTCTCTAGGCTGTGAGCTTTTCTCGATCAGGAATGTGGTCTTTGCATGCTCCGTAATTAAAACAGCTATTAGCACATAGCGGGTGTTCTGTAAATACACATTAACCAATTAATTATAATTATCACACACAAAAAAGATGCTTTGGCTCCCGTCTTAATCATTTAGAATTAACATGGTTCTAAACCTGGCCCCCCGCCCCGCCTTTACGCCTATTGCCCCCAAAACTGCCAGATATCTCAGCTGGGCAACTACTTAATGATGTTATTTGGGGATCTATCCCATACAAGTGTGTGAAGGGCACCATTGAGAAAGGTGACTCAGAATCCAACTTTGGTCACGTTCCTTGGTCATTTTTCTTAGAATGTTTGTTCTCCTGCCTCTAGGTTATTTTGTTGGCCAGAAAATGTTAAAAATCAAGGTAGTGAATAATTATAGCCTGAAACACTTGTGAAAGATAGCTTTCAGAAGCATATGACAGGTTCATAGTCTCTCCAAACTTTGTGTTGTGGCTAGTAAGCCAGAACATAGAAATCAAGCACTTCTTTGTGACTCGTGTGAGGGGGAAAAATAGGATTTTCATAATTTCATTCCAAGCTCCTTGTAAACATACTAAATAACAAAGCCCAGACTTGGCGCCTTTTGGTATTAATTTTCTTGGCTGCTTTTGACCACGGAGAACGGAAATGCAGAGGACCAAAAACAAAAACAAACAACCAAAAAAACCCACAAAAAACTGAAATGCAAAGACATTCCTCGTTTTCTAGTCTGATCATCATTTCTTTGATTCAGAGAATTACCAGTGTGATCTATTCCACTCTGTCATGTTCCAGTATCAATAGATCCAAAGCGATTTGATGAAAAGCCGAAACTAGAGCTGCTAGATTTCAGCGTTGTTCTTTGAAAGACTGCCCTATTTTATGTCTCTATTTTAGTACAGATCAGGTCGTTTTTAGTGCTGTCTCACTCACTAGCCTGTAAGCACCTTGAAAGATGGAATTTTGTTTCATTCAATTCTGTTTCCAATGCCTGGCATTATTGTAGTTGCTTGATGTTTGGGAAATGAAAGAACAAATGACATATTAAAAAAATCGGCAAAGGGGACTTCCCTGGTACCACAGTGGTTAAGAATCCACCTGCCAATGCAGAGGACACGGGTTTGAGCCATGGTCCGGGAAGATCCCACATGCCGCAGAGCAACTAAGCCTGTGTGCCACAACTGCTGAGCCCACAAGCCACAACTACTGAAGCCCGAGCACCTAGAGCCCATGCTCCACAACAAGAGAAGGAATGCCATGAGAAGCCCATGCACTGCAACAAAGAGTAACCCCAATCACTGCAACTAGAGAAAGCCCATGCACGGCAACAAAGACCCAACGCAGCTAAAATTAAATAAATAAATAATTTTTAAAATTAAATAAATAAATAAAATTTTTAAATTAAATAAATAAATAAATCAAGCGAATACTTTATATGCACAATACTCCCAACGCTAAATGTAGAATCCTATCATTCTATTGTAGGTGAAGCACTTTATATAACTGCAAAACCCCCAGCTGTTTTACAGGGTTGGACAGGGTCTGAAAATTGTCTTTATCAGGCCAGGCTGGACTTTGGCCAGCATTCCAAATTCTTTATTCCCTTTCACTCTCAGAAAATGAAATTCATTATTTCTTTACTAATGGCTTATGAACACTCACTTATTTCATTTTTCTTAGTATTATGGTCTCTGCTTGCCTGCTTTTTTATGAGAAAGGAATTTAGGGTATGCCCACACATAACCTCTCAGTTTTTCTGAAACTTAATGTAAACTAATCCATGAAAAGTTGGCTATGCTGAGCGGGCTGTTGAGAGGAAACACATTAGCTTTTAGGTATCAAGGAATTCATGAAAAATACAAGTAAGCTATTTTTAAATGCCAAAAATCTCGAATTCATAGGATATTTTTCAATACAGATAATTTTTAAAATCTATTTCTTAACGTTCTATTGATATTTCTTTTATTACCAAGTAGGTAAAACAAAGCTACTGTATCACCAGAACCAATCAAACATATATCCTTTTCTTCTCAATTACATTGCAAGCAACACGAGTACACGATAATTTTTCTTTTAACAAGTTGCAATTCATATATTACTGGGCTTCCCTGGTGGTGCAAGGGTTAAGAATCCACCTGCCAATGCAGGGGACACAGGTTCGAGCCCTGGTCCAGGAAGATCCCACATGCCATGGAGCATCTAAGCCCATGCACCACAACTACTGAGCCTACACTCTAGAGCCCACGAGCCACAACTACTGAGCCCGTGCACATAGAGCCCATGCTCCGCAACAAGAGAAGCCACTGCAATAAGAAGCCCGTGCACCACAACGAAGAGTAGCCCCGCTCGCCAAAACTAGAGAAAGCCTGCGCACAGCAACGAAGACCCAACACAGCCAAAATTAAATAAATAAATAATTTAATTAATTAAATTTTTTAAAAAAGAAAAAAATTCCTTTAAAAAGAAATGTTTAAAATTTTAAAAAATATATATATATGTATATATATGTGTGTATATATGTGTATAGACACACACACACACACACACACACACACACACACACACACACACACACATATATATATATATATATATATATTACCTCCTGCACTTAGAGTGGTTATCCAAAGGTGGCTGTATCTTGCTACAGCATTTAGTGATTCCTAAATTTGATTCATGTATTCTCTTCCTTGTCAGTCTGTGACTTCCTTAAAGGCATAAACCCCACATTTCATCTTTGTCAGCCCCTCACCCAGTGTATAATCTTGCACAGAGCAGATGCTCAAGAAATAGTTCTAAATTAATCCATTTCTGTGACATACCAAACAACTCATGCAGGCACTTTGTTAATCTTTGGTCTGTCAATGAGCATAACTTTCCACAATATTTGACAACCTTGAAATTTCTTCCTCGAAAAAGTCTTCTGCACATTTTGCTCCCCCATTGATCCCTTGAAAGAATGGCTTGTCAGCTTTGAAGAGGTGACCATGAACTACCAGAACAGACTAATAAGGCAGTTCTGCATTTCCATATTTTAATTGACATTGACCTTTTTTTTTTAATATCTTTATTGGAGTATAGTTGCTTTACAATGGTGTGTTAGTTTCTGCTTTATAACAAAGTGAATCAGCTATACATATACATATATCCCCATATCTCCTCCCTCTTGCATCTCCCTCCCATCCTCCCTATCCCACCCCTCTAGGTGGTCACAAAGCACCGAGCTGATCTCCGTATGTTATGCAGCTGCTCCCCACTAGCTATCTATTTTACATTTGGTACTGTATATTTATACATGCCACTCTCCCACTTCGTCCCAGCTTACCCTTCCCCCTCCCTGTGTCCTCAAGTCCATTCTCTATGTCTGCATCTTTATTCCTGTCCTGCCCCTAGGTTCTTCAGAACTTTTTTTTTTTTTTTTAGATTCCATACATATGTATAGCATATGGTATTTGTTTTTCCCTTTCTGACTTACTTCACTCTGTATGACAGACTCTAGGTCCATCCACCTCCCTACAAATAACTCAGTTACGTTTCTTTTTATGGCTGAGTAATATTCCATTGTATATATGTGCCACATCTTCTTAATCCATTCATCTGTCGATGGACACTTAGGTTGCTTCCATGTCCTGGCTATTGTAAATAGAGCTGCAGTGAACATTGTGGTACATGACTCTTTTTGAATTATGGTTTTCTCAGGGTATACGCCCAGTAGTGGGAATGCTGGGTCATATGGTAGTTCTATTTTTAGTATTTTAAGGAACCTCCATACTGTTCTCCATAGTGGCTGTATCAATTTACATTCCCATCAACAGTGCAAGAGGGTTCCCGTTTCTCCACACCCTCTCCACCATTTATTGTTTGTAGATTTTTCGATGATGGCCATCCTGACCAGTGTGAGGTGATGCCTCATTGTAGTTTTGGTTTGCATTTCTCTAATGATTAGTGATGTTGAGCATCCTTTCATGTGTTTGTTGGCAATCTGTATATCTTCTTTGAAGAAAAGTCTATTTAGGTCTTCTGCCCATTTTTGGATTGGGTTGTTTGTTTTTTTGATATTGAGCTGCATGAGCTGCTTGTAAATTTTGGAGATTAATCCTTTGTCAGTTGCTTCATTTACAAATATTTTCTCCCATTGTGAGGGTTGTCTTTTCATCTTGTTTATATTTTCCTTTGCTGTGTGAAAGCTTTTAAGTTTCATTAGGTCCCATTTGTTTGTTTTTGTTTTTATTTCCATTTCTCTAGGAGGTGGGTCAAAAAGGATCTTGCTGTGATTTATGTCATAGAGTGTTCTCCCTATGTTTTCCTCTAAGAGTTTTATAGTGTATGGTCTTACATTTAGGCCTTAAATCCATTTTGAGTTTATTTTTGTGTATGGTGTTAGGGACTGTTCTAATTTCATTCTTTTACATGTAGCTGTCCAGTCTTCCCAGCACCACTTATTGAAGAGGCTGTCTTTTCTCCATTGTATATTCTTGCCTCCTTTATCAAAAATAAGGTGACCATATGTGTGTGTGTTTATCTCTGGGCTTTCTATCCTGTTCTATTGATCTATATTTCTGTTTTTGTGCCAGTACCATACTGTCCTGATTACTGTAGCTTTGTATTATAGTCTGAAGTCCAGGAGCCTGATTCCTCCAGGTCCGTTTCTCTTTCTCAAGATTGCTTTGGTTGTTTGGGGTCTTTTGTGTTTCCATACAAATTGTGAAATGTTTTGTTCTAGTTCTGTGAAATATGCCATTGGTAGTTTGATAGGGATTGCATTGAATCTGTAGTATGCTTTGGGTAATATAGTCATTTTCACAATGTTGATTCTTCCAAGCCAAGAACATGCTATACCTCTCCATCTGTTTGTATCATCTCTAATTTCTTTCATCAGTGTCTTATAATTTTCTGCATACAGGTCGTTTGTCTTCTTAGGTAGGTTTATTCCTAGGTATTTTATTCTTTTTGTTGCAGTGGTAAATGGGAGTGTTTCCTTAATTTCTCTTTCAGATTTTTCATCATTAGTTTATAGGAATGCAAGAGATTTCTGTACATTAATTTTGTATCCTGCTACTTTACCAAATTCATTGATTCATTCATCCCTCTATGCCTAGTTTCTGGAGGGTTTTTATCATAAATGTGTGTTGAATTTTGTCAAAAGCTTTTTCTGCATCTATTGAGATGATCATATGGTTTTTCTCCTTCAATTTGTTAATATGTTTTATCACATTGATTGATTTGCTTATATTGAAGCATCCTTTCATTCCTGGGATAAACCCCACTTGATCATGGTGTATGATCCTTTTAATGTGCTGTTGGATTCTGTGTGCTAGAATCTTGTTGAGGATTTTTGCGTCTATGTTCATCAGTGATATTGGCCTGTAGTTTTCTTTCTTTGTGACATCTTTGTCTAGTTTTGGTATCAGGGTGATGGTGGCCTCGTAGAATGAGTTAGGGAGTGTTCCTCCCTCTGCTATATTTTAGAAGAGTTTGAGAAGGATAGGTGTTAGCTGTTCTCTAAATGTTTGATAGAGTTCGCCTGTGAAGCCATCTGGTCCTGGGCTTTTGTTTGTTGGAAGATTTTTAATCACAGTTTGAATTTCAGTGCTTGTGATTGGTCTGTTCATATTTTCTATTTCTTCCTGGTTCAGTGTCGGAAGGTTGTGCTTTTCCATGAATTTGTGTATTTCTTCCAGGTTATCCATTTTATTGGCATATAGCTGCTTGTAGTAATCTCTCATGGTCCATGTGTTTCTTCAGTGTCAGTTGTTACTTCTCCTTTTTCATTTCTAATTCTATTGATTTGAGTCTTCTCACCTTTTTTCTTGATGAGTCTGGCTAGTGGTTTTTCAATTTTGTTTATCTTCTCAAAGAACCAGCTTTTAGTTTTATTGATCTTTGCTATTGTTTCCTTCATTTCTTTTTCATTTATTTCTGATCTGATCTTTATGATTTCTTTCCTTCTGCTAACTTTGGGACTTTTTTGTTCTTCTTTCTCTAATTGCTTTAGATTTAAGGTTAATTTGTTTATTTGAGATGTTTGTTGTTTCTTGAGGTAGGAGTGTATTGCCATAAACTTCCATCTTAGAACTGCAACACTGACCTTTTATTAGTAGAAAAATTTATTTGTCATTTTCAATCTCCCCTGAAGAAAGACAATTTATGAAAAGGCCTCTTTCTATCAGTTTTATTTACAAAGCGATGCAACTTTCATTTAGTTTGAAAATCGTATCTCATCATATCAGATCATCTGATGCCTTCAAATATTTACCTTTATAGACTGCCCAGTTTGCAGTTCAGTTATTTTTATTATAGTTTGAATATATACACAAATATGTACCCACAAGTTAATTGTACATTAATTCTAATTTCTTCAGAGAGGTACACTTACTTTGGAAAAGTACCTATAACTAGGTATTACTTTGACCTGTCTAAGTATGAAATGACCTAAAATTCTGCTGGTGTGACTGTACTTTTCTTCTCTTATTGACCTTCCATTGGTTCGAAGGGCTTTGATTTGTGTTTCTGTAGGCAAAAGTTTGAGCTCAATATCTCTTCCAGACTGATCCATAAACATTTGTGTTTTAGAATTAATATATGATTTTGAGATATGATTTATCTAAGTGGGAAATCTAAGACACTAATTAACAACCGTAACAAATTAACCAATGCCCAAGAAAAGGCTGGTGCCCGTATTGTTGTATGCAGGCTGTCCAGAGCACCAATCTGGCCATTTCAGGAGAATGGATTATGAATACAAGAAGTTATTTTGTCCTGACTACTGTAATCAGGTAGAAATGATCTTATAGAATTCTACAAGTGATGTTTAAACAAAATGGTCACCAAAAGCCCACACTCGCCCACCAAATTGGGGTTTGCTTTTTGTTTTGTAATTTTTCTAACCATTGAGCTTCCCCGGAAAGCACATTCCAGTGACTCCCAACTGCTAATTTTGTAAACTGTTTCTTTTTTTCTTCCAGTTTTGAGATATAATTGACATACAAAACTGTGTAAGTTTAAGGTGCACAGCATAATGACTTGACAGAGATACATCATGAAATGATCACCACAATAAGTTCAGTGAATATCCATTATCTCATAAAGATACAAAATAAATAGGAAAAAAAGTTTTCTTGTGATGAGAACCCTTAGGATTTACTTTCTTAAAAACTTTCATACATAACGTACAGCAGTGTTAATTATATTAATCATGTCGTACATTACATCCCTAGTATTTATTGATTTTATAACTGGGAGTTTGCACCTTTTGACCACCTTCATCTGATTCCCCCTCCCTGCCCTTGGTAACACAAACCTGATCTCTTTTTCTATGAGTTTGTTTGTTTGCTTGCTTGTTTTTGAAGTATATTGACCTACAACACTTTGTTAATCCTGGTGATAAACTTCTTAAAATAAATGTTAAATCAGTTCTTTCCTATGGATTTAAGGAAATAGATAAATGGAGGACAACACGGTACACTTCATTATTTCTTTATCTACCTTTTTAAGTCTATGGTCTTCTATATATTTATCCAAACGTTTTCCGGGCTGTGCTGTGATTTCCTGAAAGGCAGACGTTTTCCCTGCACCTATGTAGTGCCAGCCTCTTAGGAGGTTTTTGACTTAGTGTTTGTCAAATGAATGGTTGAATGAATAATAATAGCAAACATTTACTCTGTGCCTGCACTTTTCTGAGCACTTTATAGATATGACCTCATATAATCCTCTAGCAACCATATAAGGGAGATGTAATGTTTTCCACGTTATAGAGATGAGGAAGCTGAGACTCAGAGAGGCTTCCTAAAATAACCAAAGTCACACTATGGCCAAGGCAAGATTCAAAGCAAGCAACACAGGTTAGAGTGCTTGCTTTTAACCACTATGCTGTACATAGTGGTTTAAGTGCCAAGACTCCTCAGGCTGATGAACAAATTTTTCCTTAATCAAACCTTTCCCTTCCCTTCCTTTCCAACCTTATCTCCCATCCTCCCCTAACTTGCACCTTCCGCTGTAACCTCACTTTTCTCCTGAATTTGCTTCTGCATAACTTGACCTTTGTTTCAACTGTTTCCCTTCCAGAAATTAAGTCCCCCATCCCCCAAGGTCTCATTTGGGTCCCACCTTCACCCTGAAGTCTCCTATGACAACTCCTGCTCATGATAATTTCATATTTTTTGAAATGATACATCTATAGCGTATATAGTCTGTACCGGTCGTTTTCATTCTTAATCACATGTGGATTGTCATTGTCCATTGAGTGTGTTATTTGTCTCAGCCTTGCCTTCCAACAGTCTTGTCAGCATCCTTTTAAAAAGCACTGGGACTTCCCTGGTGATGCAGTGGTTAGGAATCCACCTGCCAATGCAGGGGACACGGATTCGAGCCCTGGTCCGGGAAGATCCCACATGCCGCGGAGCAACTAAGCCCGTGTGCCACAGCTACTGAGCCTGCGCTCTAGAGCTGGCAAGCCACAACTACTGAGCCCACGTGCCACAACTACTGAAGCCCACGTGCTTAGAGCCCGTGCTGCGCAACAAGAGAAGCCACCGCCATGAGAAGCCCATGCACCGTAACAAAGAGTAGCCCTGGCTTGACGCAACTAGAGGAAGCCCGCATGCAGCAACAAAGACCCAACACAGCCAAAAATAAATAAATAAGTAAATAAAAGCAATCATTAAAAAAAAAAATCTAAAAACACTTAGCGTGCACCAAAGAGGAGATTATTGAATTAATAGACTTTATTTTTTAGAGCAGTTTTCGATTCACAGAAAAACTGAATGGGAAGTACAGTTCAAATTATATGACCTTCTTTTAAAGCAAACTATGGACATAGTAAAAAGATCAGGAGTTGCCAGGGGTTAGGGAAAGTGAGGCATGAATCGATGGAACACAGAGGATTTTTAGGGCAGGGAATCTACTCTATGGTGCTTTAATGGTACAGCATGTAGGCTTTTCATACTGGCTTCTTTCACTTACACATATGCATTTAAGGTTCCTCCATGTCTTTTCATGACGTAATAGCTTGTTTCTTTTAAGTACTGAATTAACATCGCTTTGTCTGGGTATACCACAGTTAAAGGAGCTTATTTAACACATTTTTAGTGTAAAAACTTTTTAAACTCATTGATCATAAAATATATTACACAGTCCACTTTTGTTAACTTTTATCCTTTCTTCTTTAGGCAAAAGTAACTCTCTTCTCTTAACCATTGATCATGATTTCTTCATTTCTCTCCTTCGGAATTCTCCAAGTTTTCAAAAGAAAAATACTACTACTAAATATGTTATCAACAGCTGTTATTTGCTGTGTACCTACCTTGCCATCTCTGAGATGCTTCCTCTGCATTATCTTTAGTACACACTAAGCTCCACAGTACATGACTCTCTCTTGCTCTAAAGCTGATGCTTTTTCTACCTCTTCCTACCTAACAGCACCATTTATTCTAATAAAAGTATGACCAAAATTAACAAAACTGTAATAATTCATATAGTTTATATGATCTACATATTTCTGCCCTTATGCCTTTGCTCCTGAAGTTTAATGTCCCCCAAATACTCTTCTATTATTTTTTTTCTCCAAATCACACGCTTCCTTCAAGGATTCGCTTGAGGGCCTCTTTTTGCCCAAGGCCTCCTCAATTGCTCTTCTCTTGGATGAACTCTTCCTTTGAATCAGACAGATTTCACTGCTCATTTTATCTTCTGCCCTGGAAAGGGGCAGCCTATGTGCACTGTGACCCCCCTATCCTAACCCATGACCAGAGTCCACTGGACTGGGAGCAGGCGGGTGGGGTGAGGGGCACATGTGACTCAAGGTCAGAGAAAAACTGAGTGACCTGACAGGTGGACAGTCTCCTTCTCTCCCTCTTCCCCTCCTCCTCCTCCTCTTCCTCCTCCTCTCTCCCTCTCCCTCTCCTGCATATTATGATCCAGGCAGACTAAATCAACCTGCAACAGGTGCTTTGGCTGAAAGTTCACGTACAGTGTTAGGTGGAGTCACAGAGAAAACCATTCTGCAAAGAGGAGCGGGGTAAGGGGGCAACTGAGCCAATAAAGTAAAGTTAGAGACAATGCAAACTAGAGAAAGAGATGGAAAATTCAGCTGCATCTGTCCCAGATGACTCCCTAGGTGTCAGCGGCAACTCTCAGGAGGTCCCTACCCCACACCTGCAGGCTATCTCTGTATCCTCACGTCTCAGGATTTTAGTTAGACCTAACATGAAAGAGTTCCTTGCACTCAGATGATTAGACATCCTTCTCCAAATTCCTATTGAATATAATTAGTATCAAAAATAGTCTATCATTTAATTTTACCTGTCCAACATTATTTTCTGCTTCATATATATATGAAGCCTTCAAAGTATGTTATAAGCAGCCACAGTGAAGAACCATGGCATATTTTGGTCTCCTGTTTATAGTTTACTCTAAAAGATCTAACAAGAACTACGTATATAGTGAAGTTCAATAAAATTATAATTTTTCACAGTCATACTGCCTTTTTAGGCCACAGAACTATATCACTACTTTGTAATGACCTTTCAGCCCATAGAACATGTCTCCCCTCTTTCAGCCACCCTCAACCACATCAACACCATCATATCTTGTATTTACGAGACTTATGGATTAATTTTCTTTTTCCCCTTGAACAAATAAATTATCTCCTTTTGAAATCACTTAAGGTCATCCTGACCATGCCATTTGGTTTTTCATGTGCGTTGTAATTTGTTTGAGTCAAGTGCTGTTTCCCTCAACAATTTCATATTTTCAGTAGACTAGCTTCAAATTCTCTCATTCCACTAAATGTAATTAGTAAGATATTAAATAATAAGAGTTAACAATGTAAAACCAAAAGAGGAAAGAATACAAACAAATGATCAGGGAGTGAGACAGTTGATACATTTTTTAAAATAAGCTGCCTTTAAAAGAAAAAAGTCTGAATTCTACTAGACTTACTTGTATTTTATGACTTAGCATTTTTTTATTTTAAGAAGTCACCTACGTTTGTGGGATGTGGGGGCATTTCTATGACTTTTTTTTCCCTAAGACCACCAATGACTGCATTCCAGCTGCAATGAGGGAAACAGTAGCTTTCCTCTGTGCAAAACAAAGTTCAGCCAGGTGACTGGAAGGGGGAATATAAGGGTTTTCTTATTTTGTGACTTTGGTGAATCGAGATGCCAGCTTATTTATTATATCATGAAACTGTCATTGTTTTGTAATATTTTTGAGCACCAAATTTGGGGGCCTTTAAAAAAAAGTCTAATGTGTGGCCCTGACTCTGAGATGGCAGTCATCTCTCTGCAGCTAATCAGGAGCCATGCTTCCAGATGGTCCCTGACAGCAGAACATAAACAGAGCAGTGACCCTGCCATCCTCACATGCAGGCAGCGCCCTGGCCCTCTGTAATGTGGACACAAGGACTGTGACAAAGAGATGTTAGAAATGTCTTTCGCAATGGAGATATCCGACACACAGACAAATAACTTCAGGCGTTCCAAAGGCGCTCCCATCTGGAATGGAAGCTAGTTTTTAAAAAATAACTGCAGATCACAGATAGCAAGACTTTTTCCTAGAGGAAACAAAATATAAAATTTCAGCAAAGGAGGTTTAGTTAGATTACATATAGAAATTAGAAGGAAGCCTTTTTTTTTTCCTGGTAGAACTTAAGTGAGCCAGGCTGACAGCACAGATCCATAGGAAGAATTCCACATCTGGAAAATCTTTGCTCCATCTGTGGTAGGTTTCCAGCCTCTTGCTCTTTCTTTACCATTTCCCATGACTTCAGCTTATCTCCTTTCTGTTTTCTTTAGTGAAATTGTTTAACCCTTAGGGGTTTCAGGTTTTTGTTTTGTTTTGTTTTTAAGAGGAAGGAGAGCAAAGGAACACCTCATAATGTTTTTGTGATTCTCTAGAATTTAGCCTTGTTTATATTTGTTTAAGTGTCTGCATAAGTGATATAGACGTTAAAAAAATATATGTGTCTGGTCAATTCTATGGAATTATATTTTAGAAATACCTTAGGTACACAGTGCTTTAATTTTTATTTTAATAGATTGAATACTGGTGTTAATCTTACAATTTGGGAGACTTATTTTGTTTGCCTCAAATAATAGATGTTAATATCATAGAGCACAAAGAAATAAAGTTACATATTCGTATCATAGAACTCATTGATACCGTATTTAATATAATTAACAAATAATATTTATGATTGAATCTCACTGAATCCCCTCCTAAGCCTTAAAAATGTTACATGGCTTTGATGTTTGGATTTTCTTTTCTTGTCTGTCCTTACACTTTCTCTTAGGAGTCTCATCCAAATAAAGATATGCCTGCACAATCTCCAGCCCTAGTTACTCAGCCAAACTACCCACCTCATTTCCAACTGCCCCTGAGACTCCATCACAGGAATGCCCACAGTCTCCACATCCTGCACTTTCTACTTCAGTGTCTTTGCTACTACTGTTACCTTTTCCTAAAATTTCCTTTTATACTATCTCAAATTTCCGTATATACCTCCTCTTTGAAAGCTTCCAAGATTTCCACTACTCTGAAATGAGCCCTTTTTCCCGGAACTCTCAATACTATATTTCAAGTTCTCATAAGATTTTCATCCTTTTATGCCTTTTGTTACGATTATTAGGGCTTATTTTTTCATATTATATAATAAAATCCATGTCTGATTTATCTTTGAATGTCTTTCATATAAAGAACATTTATAAATTTTCTGCTTGAAAGAAAAATGGATTTTTAATTGACAGTAAAAGCATACTCTCTTAATGTAAGATTTGTTAAAATGTGCCTCAAATTTTTCTAGAACGTTTGTTTTAAAACGCAGATACCTGGATTCCTCCACACTTCCTGAATCAGAATCTCTTGGCCCAAGAATCTTCAATGTAATCTACTCTCCAGGGAATTCTTATCCACACTGAAGTTTAAGGATCATTGCTTAATGTCAATGAAAGCTTCCCATTTATTCTTCTTCCACGTGCATATAAATTTCATTATGTACTTCAGAGTTTGTGCTGCATAACAAAATCCTAAGGCTTAAGAAAAATTATCATGACACTGAAAGACTAGAGAAATGTCATATTTTATTATAAATATAATCAGAAATATTTCTGAATATCTATTTTTACCAAATAGTGTGCAGGGCTTATAAAACTGTTTAAGACACTAGCCTCAGAGAGCTTATGGTAAAGGTGAGAGAAAAGATACACATATATGAGAAGTTGATTGAACAAGCAAAGTAATCAGAGATGCCCTATTGTGTCATATAGTTTCACATTTTGCCACTAGCCAGCCTACTCATTGCCTAATCAAACAAAAATAACAGCATTTTAAAGCAGTGGAAATAATTCCAGATGCAGACATGATAGGAGGAGATAAAAAGAACAACGACTGCAATGAGGAGCTAGAGGTCCTGGTTGTTCCCTCACTCACACTTGATAAGGAGATGTTTATCTGGACCAGGTTCTTGTTTTAGATATAAATTTCTCTACAGCCCTACACCCCTCTCCTCCTCTCACAGAGCTGACCTTCATCTTGGAATCTCCCAGCAAGTATTAACAAGCACCCCATAACAGGAATTCCAACCTCTGTGAGATGGCGGGTATTTGGAGGTGAAGGAATAAACTATGCAGTGGTGACTCTGAACAGTCAGATGACAGAAGGCCTGGATGACTTAAGGAAAAAGAAGAGATTTCAGGAGTGAATATGTTCAGAGAGGGAAATGGAAGAATGACACAAACAAACATACCTTATTTGCAATTTTGGAATCCTAGAAACAGCCCAAGTGACACTGAAAAATCACTACCATATATTGCTGACAACTGATGTAAATATTGTAATTATTTAGTAAGTCTACAGTCTTTAGCTTCCCCTCAGGGACCCTATTATCCCTACTCCAGGTTAATCCAAGTCCAGGCAATGTCAGCCCATTCTTACCCTCTTTCTCTCTTCCTTCCACCAAAAAGCTGAGGGCCAGGGTTAAAGGGGGGAAGGACTGGGAACAAGTGATGTCGATATATCTTGCTTTTCCTGCCTCTTCTGTTTAGTTGGCTCAGGATTTCCTTGTTCTAGACCTTGAGGACACATCCCTTGAGAATGCCTCTAGGCTGCTGGGCAAGATAAGTAACAATGGCTAAGTGGTAAGAAAGTCAAGAGATTCTAAGCATTTAGCTGAGAGAGGTCACCTGGGCTGGAGTGATCCAGAAAGGATCTGGGGGGAACAGAAAGCTGTGAAAAACTGGAAAGGAAGATCTGAGCCATTTGCAAGGAAAATGGTATTGGCAAAGTTAGGCTAGTGGAAATGCACAAGGCACCGCGATGCAATGGTGCAGCCCAGCCAGCAGGAGCACGGAGTTTGTGTTTGGAAGGAGAGAAGATTGGAAAAATGGGATGAGTCCAGACTCCAACAGGCCTCAGAGAGTAATTATCATTTTCACTAAGAATAGTAAATCTTTTAAAATTAATCAGTGGTATTAACCCAGCTGCAAAGATCTAGACATCCTTATTCTTAACTCTTTATCAAGCAGTTTAGAAAAAGAGACAGAAACGGTTTTCAATGATGAGCTACGATACCAGAAACCCATTAGATAACAACTGTAGTCACTATTGAAAAGGACTTTTAATATGTATACATCACAGTTGATTTAGTGAAGAGGTTAGAAAAAAGTCAGAAGATTTTGAATTATGTTTTTGTTTTGATGATACACTTTTAAAACTTGAATTCTGCTTTATTATAATTCGACCATTGCTCATGATAATAAATAACAAGTGACACCATTAAGACAAAAAAGAGATAACATATGAATTTAGAGAACTAAAGAAAAGAGCTGCTTCTAAAGATTTTAGAGCAAATCATCCTCCTAAGAAATGCTAACCATTTCTTAAAAACTAGCTAGATTAAAAGGAGGCTTACTTTAAAACAATCATATTTTACACTAAATGACAAAATTGCCTGATCTGTTTCCTACCATCATCCATCCTTTGTTTTTCTTCAAATATTTCAGTTTTGGATGTTCTTTCATTACCGATGATCTATAGTCTTGGTGGTAGACATGAACCACTTATCGTGCATGAAATTTCCAAAGGCAAAATTTCCTTTAATGTTTCCTTCCCTTTCCTTTAATGTTTTTTTTTTTCAATTTCCAATTTGAGATATTAACAATTCTTTCCATGTTGCTTTATTTGTAAGCAACAAATAGCAAGAAATGTGCAAATACCGACAATTGTTTAATTCAGTGGCTGATTAAACACTTCACAAAACAGTGTTTTACCTTTTCTCTCTACGTAGATACAAGATAGCTGAAGTACCACCCCCTTGAAATACTCAAGCAATCATTTTCTCTAGATGTGTTATACATACATTTAGAGCAGGGTTTCCTAAACTATTTATGGTGACCAACTGTTTTTCAATCTCTCATGGACACATATCATTTCAAAATATAATGAAAAAAAGAGTGGTAGAAAAATAAAACTGGGGGAAAAACACAAAACAGAAAAAATTGAAGCCAAAGTATGTTATCATTAGATTCAACAGACATAGAATTACTCAGTCAAACTACTATAGACGTTTCTAAATGCTTCCTCTTTATTTCTGTGCTCATCTCTGACCATCTGTCCAGACCCTGACCGTCTGGACAGATGGTCAGAGATGGCCACACATTGTGGCCACTGGCCACACATTGAATAGTCTCAGAGACCAAGAAGCCCAAGGCAACAATGAGTGTGAGGGAAAATTAGGGTCAGAACTTCCCAAGTCTCCAATTCACGTTTAAGGAAGCAGTGCAGGAACAAACAAAAGAAAAGGAATTTGTCCAAAAGAAGAACTGGCTAAAAACTCCACTGCCCTTCACCATCTTCTTTTTTTTCTTCAGTGGGGAGCAGCTCAACCTTCACTTCAGATGCCCTTTTTCAGTGAAGTTTGCACACTGTCATTTCCTGTACAGCTTAATTTATGCAAATGATTGCTAATGTTCGTCTTCCCTAATTCTACTATTTTATTTCTCAAGGCTTTTCTTTTTTACTTTCTTCTTCTGACTTGTCTTTCTTTAGCTTTTTGTAAGCCAGTCATAAGAGTAAGAGTTTCACTTTTTTCCTTTTTTCTCTCTTCTTGTTTAAAATGTTCAAGAAGAGATTTTTGGCTTACTTTTTATCAGGAAGAAACTATATGTTCTTTTGCTGACATTGTTAGAAAAGTGCCTCTTCACTTAAATAAGCATTTTTAAAAGTTCCATTAGGTATGCTGAAAAGGAATATATGGCCACACAATTAGGATATATTATATCCTAATATAATAGTGCAATTCAATAATAACCTATCATTATTGAGTTGAAATGTTTTTATTGTTTTGGTTACTAACATGCCAATACTAATAACACTGCATGAAATGATACTAATAACTATTCATAGAATAAGTCTTTCATGATACTATTCAAATCCATTTTATATTGAGCACATCTGAAGTGCCTTATTATAATTCTCTTATATAATTTGATCTAATAACACAGCACTGGGAATGTCATTTCTGTATGTACATACTCCGGGACAGTAATCATTCTCTAAGCAGCAATTCCCTACCCACCTCTCTGTGAAGGCGTGTATCTGATTTTCAGAGAATTAAGAGTTCTGATGATTTGCTTTTGTCAGAGAATTTTCAGCAATATCAAAATTTGAATACTGAGTTTCTATTTCCCAATTCTATCACCTCCATATGTTCTGCAAAATGCTTGTTCATAAAATCCACTGATTTTTTTTCAGTTGGATGGTTTCTTTTTTGCTCTTTCTGATTTGTAGAAGTGTTTTATTTATTATAGATAGTAACACTCTATTGGTTACTTATGTTGCAACTATTTTCCTGTTTTCCAATTTGCTTTTTTTCATTACCCTCAAAAAATCCCTCAAGTACTTTAGAGCATATCTCACCCCACCTTCACCCCTATTCCTAAACTCTGGCAAGCCCATCTCTGTCACTATAGTCATGCCTTTTGTAGAATTGCCTATAAATGGAAAAAGGTGCTATATATATTCTCATACAAGTATTGTGTAAACACATGTTACTATTTCTCTTGTGTTATACCCAGAAGGGGAGTTAGTTGGTAAGGGCATATTTAACTTTATAAGATACTTCCAAACTATTTCCAAATTGGTTAAACCATTTTACATTCCCACCAGCAATGCAGAAAAATTCCAGCTGCCCCATATCCTCTCAAATACTGTACTTGGTATGGTTAGTCTTTTTAATTTTAGTGTGTAGTGGTATTTCAATATGATTTTAATTTTCATTTCCCTAATGACTAATGAGGTCAGTCATCTTTTCATGTACTTATTGGCTATTCATATATCTGCTTTTATAAAGTGTCATTTCAAAACTTTTGCCCCTTTGTTAAAGTCTGGTTATTTGCCATTTTGTTATTGAATCATAAGGGTTCTTTTTATATTCCAAAAACAAATTCTTTATTAGATGTGTTTTGCAAATATTTCCTCCCAGCCAGTGGCTTGACTTTTTCTCTTCTTTGCAGTGTTTTTAAAAGAACAGAGGTTTTTGTTCCATTTTGTTCTCTCTCTCTCTCTCTCTCTCTCTCTTTTTTTTTAATGATTCGTGCTTATTGAGGCCTAAGAAAGCTTTGCCTAACTTAAAGTCACAAAATTTCTTCTACAAGTCTTAGAGTTTTACCCTTAATATTTAGATCTCTAGCTCATGGTCCATTTAGAGTTAATGTTTAAGGTGTGAGGTAAAGGTGGAGGTTTATTTTTTCCCATATGGTTACCCAGTTTTCCCAACAACATTATTGAAAGAGATTATCCTACCCCATTGTCTTCCTTGGCTTTTTTATAAAAAATCAACTGAACATGTGGTATGGACCTATTTCTGGAATCTTTATTTTGTGCCATTGGTCTATATGTCTGTCCTTAAATCAGTATCACCCTTCCTTGATTACTGTCAATTTATAGTATGTGTTGAAATCAAGTAGTGTAAATCCTCCAAAATTGCTCTTCTTTTTCAAAATCTTTTTGGTTCATTTAGGCCCTTTGTATTTCCAAATAAATTTTAGAATCAACTTCTCAAGTTAAGAAAAAGAACCTTATGGAACTTTGATTGATTCTGTGTTGAATCTATAGATGATTACAGAGAGAAATGACACCCTAACAATGTTGAATCTTCAAATTCATGAACATGGTATATCTCTCTATTTATTTAGGTCTTTAGTTTCTCTCAGCAATGTTTTATAGCATTTAGTGTACAAGTTTTTGTATACATATTTGTTAAATCTATCTCTAAGTATTTCATATTTTTAATATCATAAATGATATTTATTTTAATTACAAGTGTTCATTGCTAGTATATGGAAATACAATTGATTATTGTATATTGACCTTGACTCTTGTGACCTTGTTAAACTTACCTTTTATTTCTAGTTAATCCAACTAGAGATTAATCCATTTTATTGATCTTTTCAAAGAAACAGATTTGATCTTCCCTATTGTTTATCCATTTTCCATTTCCATGATTTCTGCTTTTATCTTTATTATTTCCTTTCTTCTGCTGGCAGATCCAGAGCAGCCATTTTTCTGCCACTAATTTAGCCCCACTACAGAGGCATGACTCTTGGGGATTTCATCCAGTGCCCCAGATTACACAAGGTCTCTTCATGCCAGCTGGTGGGAACAGAAACTAATCCTAGCCTTGTGTGACCAGGAAGTTATCTGCCTACTGACTTCCAATACCTCTTTCCTCGGCTTGGGAGAGTTCCTTCTTACACCTGTGCCAATCAGTATTCAGTCAAAGCTTTGGGAAGATCCCCCTGCAGATCTGCAGAGCTCACTCTCTATGCCACTCCCTTTGACCTGCAAATTCTAGCTGCCTCTGTCTCCACGAACTCTGATCTTTTTCACCTCAAGACTGCCAGGTTATGTTTGGTTTTCCTGTTTCTACTCTGTGGCCCAGAAACTTCTCCCAGGCAGTAGGTTGGGGCAGTATAGCTCATCTATTTGTTTTTTTTAACCTTCTTTCAGAGATTACAGTCCTGCATTACCTATTTTACATTTTCTGAAAAACAGTGTTTTGTATTTGTGTGTGTGTGTGTGTATGTGTTGTGTTTATGAGCAGGATCCCTTCATGGACAAAAGCTAAGTCAAACTGTAAAAGAGTTTTTTTACAAAAACATTCAAGCCTGTTAGTATTGGCAGTGTTTTGGGTCTTGTCACAATATATGACATTTATTGGAAGGGTGTAATCAATAGATTACATTAACATAGACAAATATTTGGATTCCTATTTCATCTGACTTTGAAATTATGCCTGAATGTATGTGCTTGATATACCATTCAGCCATCATCCAAAATTACTTTTGATTTTATTATTAGTGTAGCATGTTATTTGAGGTTATTGTTGATTGTTATAATCTAGAGGATAATCCTATCTGGCATTCTTTACCGAGATTTGTGGCAGTGGACTTACATAAAGGTAAAATAAAACATTTGAATATTTTATTTATTTCTCAGAAGGAAGTCTTATAATTCAGAATCATCAAGAGGTTATTTTTTTTTTTTTGGTCCCAATCTCAATAAAAATATACATAAAATAGCTAGTATGAATTGAAATTAATACAATTTAAAAGCAATTCAAGTAGTCATAATATACTTCTGAGTAAGCAGAGAAATCACTGTAATTCTATGTCATAATGCTAGACTCCTTTAATTAATAACATACTGGAATTTTACACTGAAGAATGAAGGATAGGAAACTAAAATAATAAAAGGAAGAATTTTAAATTAAAAGAAAATGAAGAATAAGAAAAAGGAAATCATTTTCTTCTGAGGTTTTTACTGTACCTAAAATTTATGGTACCATTATTCCTATTATTTTATAAGGAAATATAAATTATAGATGCATTATTTCTTTAGTCTTAGTATTGTTGAGGTATCCTTGTTGTTTTTTCCATAGAAATTAAAAATATTTTAACCTTCTGAAATCATAGTATAGAAGAAAATCTGAAATTATTACATTAAAAAAATTCTGGGAGCATCATTACTTCCTCTATCCTATTCTCTAGTATCTTTTATTTCCTGTCTCTTTGCCAAAAATTCCAGTATAGAAAATGAGTCAACTACAGAAAATAAAAAAGAAATAATTGAGAAAGGAGTAAACCAAAATAAACAAATGAACAATTCCAAAGAAATATATTCAAAGCCACTTGAAATAGCTTGAGGAAGGGATAAAAATGGGCAATTAATGTACTAATAGTTAAGTTTCTGTTGAGGTAATTTTTAGAAGTGGAATGAGACCATCTAGCCCAGTAGAATTATTTAACCTTTTTGTTCCACTTCAATAGGAGAGGCCTCATCCTGTGTGATTCTGATATTCACCAGTTCCATCTCCTGCTCTGGGCCAGAATCAGCGAACTAGTCAATCCCCTCTTTAGCAGTTGTGAAAATGCTGTCTCAAGGTCACAAAGCCGTCAAGGGGCAGGACTGAAATGAAGCCTGTTTCTATCTTAGTCTGTTTTGGCTGGTTTAACAGAATACCATAGACTGAGTGGCTTATAAACAACAGAAATTTATTTCTCAGTCCGGAGGCTGGGAAGTCCAAGATCAAGGTGCAGACACATTCAGTGTCTGGTGAGGGCTGACTGCCTGGTTCATAGACACCTTGCCGAGCCCTCACATGGCAGAAAGGATAAGAGAGCTCTCTGGGGTCTCTTGTATAAGGGCACTAATCCCATTCATGAGGACTCCACCCTCATGACCCCATCACCTCCTAAAAGCTCTACCATCTAATGCCATCACATTGGGGATTAGGTTTCAACATGTGGATTTGTGAGGGGGGACACAAACATTTAGTCAATAGCAGTTTCCTTTCTCACAAGCAAGGTGAATTTTCTCAGCCCAGGTGAACTTTGTTTCAGAAAGTATAGATAGTAATGAGATTCCATAGTTGAAAAGGAAATAAAGTATTGTTGCATCAGTCAAGAAGAAAAGGAAGTCTTTCTCTCTTTCCTTATATTCACTTCCTGTTCTATTACACTCTTTTCTCTTCTACATTTATTCAACACTATGCCCCAAACAAGTTGATTTTACTCTGAAAGATAGTGTGATTTGGTATATATCAGTAGTTGCAGAGAAACAGTCTCTGAACGTCTTTGATCACTAACTCCCATCAGTAAAACTTTCTGAGCATATACACTTATTTATAAATTAGATCATAAATCACTATACTTATGTCCTTTGCACATTTGACAAAAATAGAAATATTTAAATAACTATATACATAGATACAGATTCTAAGATTTTCTTCCTGCCTTCTAAGGAGGATCTTGTCTGCCCCCAGCTCAGAGATCACCAATTTGAAGAAAATTGTCATTGTGGTCTATTGATCTATGAAGCATAAATAGATACCTAATAGTGTACACAACCTTGACTTGAGCCCTTTGAGAACATTTGAGTTTGTCACAAAAGAGATTCTCAATGAATTCAGTGTAATGCTTAGGGTCCCAAATGCACAAGCAATTAAGAAATAAAGTTGCCAGAGCAAGTGTACTAATGATGGTCATGCTAACTAAACAAAATTCAAAGTGAAACAGTTATTGGCAGCATGTAATCTACATGCTAGATGTTGTTCACTGGAGCAAACAGAAACCATTTACACCTTCCCCAGAATTTCAGAAGCTTCATATTATGAATTCTCCTTGTCATGGGCTTCTGGATACCTACCTAATGGAAGAGAACTCCCTTTGTGGAGTTGAAACCCTTGAGGCCGACCTGTAGGGCCAGGGTAGACACTGTCCTTCACTAAACCTGCTGTCCTGTTGCAGGGGCTGGATCACTCACAGGACTTAACCAAATGGAGTTTTAGTAATTTCCTTCCTGCACCAAAGACCTAGATCCGTGCATGGCAGTGACTCTAAATAAACATTCCATTTCCCTTCATTATTCACATTGTTTTGAAAGAACCTACCAGAACTTCAGGTAATCCTAAATGTTCTAATTACTCCAAAGAAGGCATAAATAAGTTACATCAGCAAATGAGAGTGGTCATAAGGCCCAAGTGGATTTATGTTATATGGATTTGGAAAAGAAGGTGTCCCTGTCATTAGGTCGAAGCACACAGTGCCTAGAAACACTATAAGTAAGAAGATGAAATTTATAAATTAGACAAAATTAGATAAAATCTGTAATACATTACCAAAGTGGGATGATCTTCTTAGATGGACAATACTAGAGATGTACTTAAGCCAGAATCTGTAGCTTAGTATACTGACAAGAATCTCTGCTCTCCAGGGATCTAGAAGAGTTTGCAAAGCTTCCCCAGGTCAGAGGGCAGCTCCACCAATGGCTGAAACTAGCCCTTTATCACAAAAAGAAGGCTCTGAAAAGCAATCAGAGCATAATGTTGCTATTCTGACTGCTCTTAAAATTCCCAGTGAGATCTTGAAAAACACCAAATGATGACTTCTCATATTCCCACTCCTCCCATCTGCCAAGCTGAGACCAACACTAATTATCACATACTGTCTTCACCTCTCACAGTTACAGGAGATTTGGATTATCTCAAATTTGTAGAAATAAAACTTGGGGAGTTATTCTATAAACAGTGAATTCTGAAAAGCACTTTTTCTGTGTGGAACATTTCTAACAGCCAATAAATGCAGACAGAAAACAGAAATAAAAATAATTTAAAATTGGCTGTCTATTAGAATGGTTTTTACACTATACCCATGATATGTGGCCAAGATTCATCCATAAGGACTTGAAATAGCCTCACAATGAAATTTGGATTTAATGAGTTTTCAGAAATGAGGGACCAAGTTGCCAGCCCCACTTTGGGCTATGGTTAAATCAATAATGAAAGCCCACCTTGCTGGAAAACATTTAGCTGTGTTCTTCCTCTCCAATCATCGATCAGTAAATGTTACATTTATGTTGGTAAGTTTCCTTTTTTAAAAGACATAAAAACCTTTCAGATAGCTTAGGTCATTCTACCTAATGGAACTTGTACTTAGGATAAGTAGATTTTTCTCCAAGAAGCAAAGTACTAGGAGTATTGTCCTGGAAAGCAAGTGCTGCAGAGGAGAAGGAGGGTCACTTGGGAACACTTTGGAGCTCAGACCTGAATGCTCCGTCATTAGGCAGTATGCGTTGACTTGATTGTCTTGGTTCTCTTGACTCATTGCCCTTGAGTTTCCATAGCTAGCATCACCTAAAACTCATTTGAAACTCAGGCTTCTTCCTCTACACCATGGGCCCAGCGGTGATTTCATTTGGATAAGATTATGGAGCTCTGGCCCATAGCTTAGTATCAACTGAGCCTAGATAGTTTTAATGAGTCATTACCATCACTATCATTCGTTTCTGACCATTCAAATTGATTGGGAGGCTAATGAGCTTTGGATGCAGACAGTTCTGGGTATGAATCCTGGATCTGCCGATTACTATCTGACCTTTTCCCTCTGTGCTTCAGTTTCCTCATCTCTGAAGTGGAGATAACAACACCGCTAGTGGTCTGTATAACAACAATAGTGGTCTATATACATGAGTCTATAGCCAGTGCTAGAAGAGTTTGTGGTACATCATAGATGCTCAGTAAATGCTATTTCCCCTTTATTGCTCCCCCTTCCTTTCTGCATTTGGGTATAGAAAATCTTTGTGCCATTATAGTCAGTCACTTTGCATGACTCAGACAATCAGTTGTTGATATCAGTGCTAGGAATGACTGTATGCCCCTGACTCTGTCATAGTTCTAGAAATTCAGATGAAGTCAGTGCCTAAGACGATTTAGGAATCCAGGCTACCTTTTCCTTCTTTGTGCTCCTTTGCACGTGCTTCGAACTAATCACACTATTTTGAAGTCATTTGTGGCCAATGTGATTCTTCCTCCTCAGAGACAGAGCCAGTGTCTTATTCATCCTCAACATCCCCATGCCTAGCACAGTGTGTGGTTCACTGCTCATGCTATGGTTGCTTCATGCTGCTCCTCTGCAAAAGGGGTCCACACAGACCTGTCCTGTTCCATGTGACCAGGAAATGAGTCAACCTGCTTCAAGGTACCCAGACTTCTTTGAAGGAGAAACTCACACACACACACACACACATACACACACACACACACACACACACAGATTTTGGGTACTTCGCTTTAAAATGGACCCAGGTATTAGGCAGTCAAATTTTTTGAGATTTTATGGAGAATTTTCCCTTGGGATTGGCTTCCACAGGCACAGAGGTCTACACGCCTCAGCAGCTGGTACTTATTGCCTCCTAATCTATGTCCAGCCCAATAATAAGGCAAAGAAGTAAGTATCTACCAGAAGCACGTTGGTAGAGCATGAACAATCTGGAAACAATACAATTTAGGACACATGGGTTACTAATAAGCAGTGGTACTAGTGTTAGTTGTAACTCATGAGCACAATTGCACTAATTTAATCATCATCCTTTGAATAATTCAGCTGTCAAAGTTGATGGGAAAGAGGATGCACGCTGTGAAAATTTGGAGACTGAAAAATGATTTCATGTATAAAAATAATTATGATAATCATTAGCATTTGCATGGTGCCGTGCAATTTATGAAGTGCTTTTACAGCATTATGTAATTTCGCAAAGGTGACGAACTAGCCCTTAGATACTATCTGATGCTATAATTAAGCCTCCATGCCAAACATTGAAAATTATAATATTGGATTTAGAGGACAATAAAAAAAAGAGGATTATTAATGCATTGAAAGGTAAAAAATCAGCCAAATTCATTGGCAGAGAAATAGATTCATTTGGCATTTTAGAAACTCAAAAACATATCTTGTAAAAGAAGCAGTTGGCCAATATTTTGATTTCATGGTGCTTGGCACTACTTATTTTTTAAATTCTTTTGGGCAGAATTTTTGATGTGCAATTATAACGATGAAGTTTGCTTACTGGGAACCAAAAGATTCACAAAATCAGGGGACATTTGATCCTTATTTAGAATTATCTGATGAAACCACTGAATGTAAGTAGAAGCATAGTTAGAGGGGAATTACGAGGAGCTGATCAATATTAAGTTTAAAACTCAGGTGTCTGCTTCCTAGCCGGAATCCAAACCGATGTGAAGAACGTTCATTACAGCCTATCTCCTTCCCACAAACACGACTAAAGGTTGGACTTTGTCCCGTAAACAGCCCAATCTAAAAACACAAGTGAGTTGATAAAACATAAATGTGAGTGAGAATTATCCTTGAGAATGGAAGAGAACCCTACCTGCCACCCCTCCTCCCCCTCCCTCCCTTTTCTGCCTCCTGCCCGGCCTTTCCTTCAAAACTGCTAGGGGACCTGGCTTGCCAGGGCAGAGGGACACGTTATTGACTAGAGCATCCGCCGAGCTCTACCAAGTCAAGTTACTGGATTACACAGGAAGCGAGAAACATCTAGACAGCCACGAAGGCAGCTCCAGAGCTGCGCGAGGGTGTCGTGGGCTCATTTGTAAGCCTTTCCAGATGTGGCTGCCGCGCGGGCCTGGCGGCCGGCCAGGCGACCGCCTGCAGTCGGCGCTCCCTGGGCAGCTGCGCGAACCCAGCCGCAATGCCGGGCTCCTGAGGGCGCAGGGCTCGCGCGCGGCTCGCTCGCCCCCGGGCCCGGCGCGCACGCAGCCCGGCCGCCTGGCACGGCGACAGCCCGCAGCCGGGGAGGGACCTCCGCAGGAGCGGCCCCGAGGGATGGTCGCTGCGCCAAGGCTGCGCTGAAGTCCTCTGCAGCTGCGGCGGATGGGGGACCCCGAGGCCAACGTGATGGCGCGGCCCCTGAGAGCCCCTCTCCGGAGGTCCTTCAGTGATCACATCCGAGACTCCACGGCCAGAGCCCTGGATGTCATTTGGAAAAACACCCGAGACAGACGGCTGGCAGGTGAGGGGTGAAGGGTGGAGGGTGAGGACGAGAGGTTTGAAAAGCAAAACAATGAAATACACAGGCACAGTTATTAACTCGGATAATTCATGATCTCATCAGCTGGATAAAGTTCATCACTGTCATGGCAATGATTTCAATCTCCCTTGTTCTGGGGCTTAACGTTTCTGGAGTGGGTTTGTTTTTTGTTTTTGTTTTTGTTTTTTAACTCCAACGCCTCTCTGATTTCTGGTCTTGTTATTTCTAGATAAGGTTTTATGAGAGGTTTTGTGGGGTTTTGTTTTTTTTTTTTTAACCTTGAAAAGAAAAGCAAGGTCCTTTGAAATGTCAGGAAATCAGTGGTGATGAACAACACCAGGCAAAAGCACCGAGGTCTGTTCGGCTGGTGAGGGTTGGCTGTGGAGCTTGTCTGGTGGAGGTGGCCTGGCGCGAGCAGGAGAGGGGCCTGGGAGGCTGAGTGGCAGGGGAGTAATGTGCCCTGCCTGGTGAAAGCCTGCTGGTATTTCCTCTGGCAGCCCAGGGCTGCTCTGAGGTCCGAGTGGGTGTCAGGTATGCTAGAGGCAGGCGTTTGAAATATAATAAAACATAAATACAGTGTGCAGTTCAAACATTCTAGGGCTCATGTGACAGCCACCAAATGGCAGACTGTTTGAAAGGGTACATTAAGGAAAAGGGAACTTCTGCTTGATTCTGGTATTAAGAATATTCATAAATTGATTAAAAGAATAGCATCCCGCAATAAAAAAAAAAACCTCTCCGAATCCAGGGAAGGTATCCCAGTAGTGTTTAATGGCTCCTTCTTGTTTGCTAAGTCTGTATACTTATGTCATTTGCATGGATGGGTCAAAGATTGTGTTTTCTTAACCTTCGTGGTTAATCCAGTTGTTTTTCCATATATTGAATGAAGTTCTGAATGGTCAAAAATATTAGATGTGGCCTCCAAGTGTCAGTCCAGATTTCCGTGCTGTGTGTTCTTGATAAAAGCCCATTTGACTTTGACCTAATTGTCCTGACATTACTTGAAGAGGTGAAAGTTAAGGTTTGTGATTGTGATAAAGCAGGTTAGGAAGACAACATATCTTTGTAGGCCATAAATTTGTCCCAAATGCTCATGAATATCTTTCTCTTTCTTAAACTAAACCCTATTGCCCAGGACTGAGAGAGAGTAAACAATGTCAAGTCTACCATAAGGTAGGGGAGAGAGTAAAATATTTTAAATTTAATCATTTTATTATGTGATACCTTAAAGAAATCCAACTTTACAATAAGTGGGTTTTAAGGTAGATTTAAGTGATAGCAATTTCCAGTTGGCCAGAGGAAGTTTAAGACATAAGATATGAGAGTATAAAATTCATGACTGTAATTGGTTGAGGCTTGGACAAAAAATAAAAATTGTTGCTTCACTGTTGTTTTTCTTGATAAATCCATCGTCCCAAATGGAAAGATTCCACAAATAATGCCTTATTAAAGATAACACAAAAATATCTTATTGTAGCTTGGTGTTTTGATTTGAGACTAAGGTTGATTCAGTCTTGCTTCCCAGACCTCCTCTTAAATTTTCATAAATGAAGAGCTTTTGACAGCTGTTGGCCTCTTTTAAAAAAAAAAAGATACTATCCCTGGAAAGTTGCTGTCTCTGCCTAGTCAGTTATCTGTTATATATTGAGGATCTGTATGGAGTCCAAAATATAGCACTGAATGAAGACCACTTAGAGAAAAACAGTTACTTTTTACATGTGATGAAAAAGTAAACATTTCCCCAGCTCTAACAGCAAGTAGGACTTTTGCTTCAGGTCCACTGAAGGAAGAAATTCTTTGTATTTCCAGGTTTCTCTAAGACAAATATGACCTCTTTGGTGATTCACACAGTATAATATCCAGACATGATACTTGAAAAGAAAGGACTTTGGCTACCACAACTGCCTCTGATTACTGGGGACTTGGACTCTTTCTGTGTTCTCTCTTATCCTAGGCTCATAGCTCAATCAAGTGGAGACCCATCTGGTGCACATCCAGACCTCAAGGCAACTTACTTCTATCCTTTCCCTCAAACTTCTCCTCTGCACCCCACCCTCTCACTGGACAAAGGCTAAGTATTAGCTGTTAATTATCCACAAAAAGCCACTTCTCTAAACATCAGATCCAATCTTTATTTTACATCACACCACTTTGCCCTCTCTTGCAGAATGGAGAGCAGTAGAAAGTCCAAACCTCCTGCTGCTCTTATGTTGTGAAATTAATGAGATGACAGGTAAAACATGTTTGGAAGCCTCTGGAGGGAAATACTTCTGTTAATAGTACCTGGAATGTTGTTTCCATGATGAGTGTTACCTTGATGACTTTCACCAGGTTTCTCAAAAACTAACCAGAGATTTCAGTTTCTTTCAGAGGTTTTACCTGACTGGACTCTTTGGCCATGGGACAAAGTTTTGTTTCCTCGTTAGGTATTTTCTCTCTCAATCAATTAAGCTGTCTATTTTTCTCTGTGTCTCTCTCTTTCACATACACACACACACACACACACACACACACACACACACACACACACACACACACACACACACACACACACACCCTACATAACTTAGAAGTTCCCAGTTCTTCTACCCCAAATGGTGTTATGTACGCAAACCATCATTTACCTCTGCTTGCCTTAAACTTCCTTATGTATAAAACAAGGATTCCATCTGTTATTTTTTTTTTTTTTTGCGGTACGCGGGCCTCTCACTGTTGTGGCCTCTCCCGCCGTGGAGCACAGGCTCCGGACACGCAGGCCCAGCGGCCATGGCTCACGGGCCCAGCCGCTCCGCGGCATGTGGGATCTTCCTGGACCGGGGCACAAACCCGCATCCCCTGCATCAGCAGGCGGACCCTCAACCACTGCGCCACCAGGGAAGCCCCCATCTGTTATTTTTAAGGATTCACAGCCTTATATAAACAAAATACAGAATTGCTGCTAGGGAAAGGCCTTCTAGTCGTGAGGAGTGATGGAACAGACTGTCTTAATTGCATCTTCCTTTATATGTAATTGTTATGTTCTGCCTACCCACAGCCCACAGGGGTCCTCTTACTCCTGTTCCCTCTACAACCATTATTCCTAAAAGCATAGGATGGCACTGTGTTTTCAGGGAATAAGAACTTTGAGGTTAACAGTGGGTGACAGATGGGGCTGACAACCATCCTCTGGGCAAACTGTGTGTCTTTCTTACATGTCTGCTGTGACCTTGCCAGTCCTTCCCTTGGGCACAAGGACATCTTGGCTCCAGGGAGCATTTTATTCCTGAAAACCTGTCATCCCTTAATCCTTTCATATAGGACTTCTTCACCTTTTTTGTGCCAATGGATCTCTTTAGCATTCTGGTGAAGCATATGAACCACTTCTCAGAAAAGTATTTTTAATATATAAATAAAATATATAGAATTATAGCAGAAACCAATTAGAATGAAATATAGTGATCAAGGTGTTCAAACCAAAATTTTCTGATATGGCAATATAAGATGAATGAATTCTGTAACAGGATAATGTGTTCAAAATATAGGGAAGTAAATGTAAATTTGATGTTTTTTAAAGATAACCAGCGTGAAGATTGTTACTGCAGCTATAATTAATAGCATTAAACTGAACAGTCATCTTTGATTCATCTCCTTGTCACCAACCATTATAGTAGAGAGGAGATCCTCGGGAACAACGTCCATATCTAGGTGACCAACATGCAGATCTTCAGCTTTCCTGTTTAGCGGCTGAATGGGGCCGGCAGCATCCCATGAACATCTGTGGAGAGAAAAACTGCAATCATGTATGTTCTGGAATGGGTTTGACAACTACCATAACTGTGGAGGAGAGATGAATGTAAATGAGATTTTTTGATATCTGCAACGACTGTAATGTGATTTGGAAAAGTCGAATTTCTATTGGTGACAAAGTCACAGGACAGCTAGTACCATTGTGTGTGCAGGGATGGCAGTTTGTCAACATTCATAATTGGAAGAAATGCTACCTTTCAATTAAAGTTTAGTGACAATAAAAATGTAATTTTTCCTCCTCCAAGTTCATGGACACCTTGAAATCTATTCATAGACCCTAAATTAAAAATCCCTGCTTAATACTTACTGTGGGGCTTCCCTGGTGGCGCAGTGGTTGAGAGTCCGCCTGCCGATGCAGGGGATGCGGGTTTGTGCCCCGGTCCGGGAAGATCCCACATGCCGCGGAGCGGCTGGGCCCGTGAGCCATGGCCGCTGAGCCTGCGCGTCCGGAGCCTGTGCTCCGCAACGGGAGAGGCCACAACAGTGAGAGGCCCGCATACCGCAAAAAAAAAAAAAAAAAAAATACTTACTGTGGCTTTCAAATACTTATAGTCAAAAATTCTTATAGCCTGAGATGCTGGGCTGTCATACATGAGATGGCTGGAATTCTTTGATGTATATTTGACAAAGCTCCACAGACAGGTTTGGACTGACACACCAATAGGACTGCCTCTAAGGAAAAAGAAAAGAAACTAAAATTCAGATGAGAAAGACAGAGAGACTGAAAGTAAGGCAAAAGCCAGAAGACACATGTAGCTTTCATCAATTTGGAAAGTGGAATGAATAAATAAACCAAAAAGAAATTAAGTATTAGTTCTTATTTAAAAGCATCTAATAAGGTAAGAACAACTTCTATAGTGTTGTTTTTTAAAACACTGATTTTTTAAAAAGTATTCAATCTATTCTCTCTATTAGGGAAACATAAGGAGAAAAAAATCTAAACACCTCAACATGTTATGAACACATGTCACTAGTTCCATTGCCAAATGTTGAAGAGAAGAAAGAGAAACTGAATTGCCTATGAAGAAGTTAGGAAAATTTAGACCAGTCTCAATCCAGATGATATTCAATGGACATAAAATAAATGCTTCAAGTATATACATTAGATTGGACCCTCCTCCCACCCCTGCTCCTGGGGGTATTTTGTTGGATGTTCAGCATCTTCCGTCTTTTGTGAAATAGATTTTTACATTTCAGCTGACCAGTTCTCCAATTCACCAGCAAAAAGAATGCTTAACATACTGTGCAGTATACTGGCTCCGAATTCAGTAGGGCATCAAGAATTCTGGCCCATTTCCCATGACAGGCAACCACAAACACTGACTCCTGTGAACTGTTTTCTGCTCATTGGTTCACCATGAAAAGCAAGTAAGGGCAAATAGAATGCCTTTTAACCAAGAGTGATGTATGCCTCAAAATATGCAGGCTCCTCCAGTAAACAAAGACTTCTCTAGAAGAATGCAACACGATAGAACATTTCAAAGGGCCTGAGAGACAGCCATTAATGATCCTTCATGAGACACGGTCACATTTCTGGAGGGTGGATATGAGCATGTATTAAATTAGATGTGACTGTTTCAATAAAAAGAGAAGCATGTTGATGTTGAGGCCAGCTTTGATGAGAGGAAATATACTATAGTGGCTGAGAGAGCTGGCTGTGACATCAGACTGCCTGGGTTTGAATCCTGGTTCTTGTACTGGGTAACTTTGGGCAAGTCTGTTCCTCACCAATATAAAAAGGATGAAAACAGTACCTGTGTCATGAAATTATTTTAAGGATCATATGAGCTACTATGCAAAGTACTCAGAAAAGTCATTGGCGTAAGTAAACCCTCCATCAGTTTTGTTTGGTTATGACTTCTCTTTTCCTTATGCCCTGCTTGCAAGGAAGCTTCACCACTATAGTGTGACACTCCTATAATTTGCCTAAGCCTTTTGGGCAAAAGTAGTTCAACAAGTCCAAAAAAATGAAAAGAAAATGTAACATTTCAATGGAAATTTCAATTTACTTCTGTACCTGTGGGGCAAAACAAAGAAGAAGCTAATGAAGGTGACTTTTGTGCAGAGACCGTGTTGAAATCCAAAATGAAGTGACTAGAGAATAACTGTTTCCGCACACTGATGAGGGAATCAGTCCTTGCATATGACTTTGTCAGGCTAGGTATACGATATCTGAGAGTCTTCCCAAGCAAGTTGCAACCTGCTTTGGAAATTGCTCTGTAGAAGAAGGCAAACATGGGATAGAGCAGCGGTACCAGCAGGTGAGATTTCAAGCACGTGGCCCAGCTCTGGGATGGGAAAAAGTGTGTTCAACACCAAGGCTGCCACTTGAAGGGATATTGCACATGCCTCTGTTTCTGGAGCAAAACTTCTGTCACTTTCTTCATTTAAAATCGTATGTAGGAACAGTCTGCATAGTTTGCCAAAGGTCACTATAATTACACAAATGGGATGTGTCCAAAGTCAAAGGCTTAATAGAAGGGATATATTAGTCACAGGTCTGCCTAAGCATCAGAAGCTATATCATGAAGCCAAAACTGGATTAAAAAGAACATTCCACAGGAAGGTCTCTATTCCAGAGAAATGATTAAGGAGTAGATTGAAGTTAAGCTTGCCATTGTATGTGTTTTTCAATTTCTGGTTCCCGTTACTTAATGATAATCTGCTGTTCTTGAAGGAAGAGGATGTGCTGTCCAGAAGGCATGTGCTGGAGCCGTTTATTTGTGATGATGGTGGGTTTGCATTGATCCTTCTGTGCTCTTCCCGCTTTGCTTGTGAACAACTACTGATATTTTTGAAGCATTTGGTTGGAATTATTGATGAAGACCTAACCATGGAAGAAAACCAAAGTTACACATCCCTTTAATAATCAAACTCACAACTATAGTGCTACTGTTGCTTTTCTCAGGCACAGCCAGACTAAGCAGCTAATACAAACTAAATTGTTTTGTAATATGAACTAAACATGACACCCAGCCGTAGGTGGTTATTATCATTGGATGCATTCTTTATGACAAATAATATCATAACAGTACTTAAGTTGTCATTTGATTGCCTACTAAGTGCCAGAATCTGTGCTGAGAGCTCTAAAGGCATTTTCCCATTTAATCTTCAAAATAATCCTGAGAGGTATAGACTGCTATTTTTATCCCCATTTAAGCTAGGGTATTTTTTGACAATACCTTAAAAATCCATTAGTGGGTGTCCACGGACAAAACTCAGTAACATCCAAATCTGCCTATAATTATTAATTAATCTCACAAATATTTATTGAGAACCTATCGTACACAAAACACTGTGCTAGGCACCAAAGGACAGACAAGAAAGACACAGTCCTTAACTGTCAGCCATGAAGATGACATCTGAATTCTACCTTTGAATTTAAGAGGGGCCTGGCTTGGGCAATGTGAACCTCATGTTATTAAGGAAGAACTATATAGTGTCTCTTGGACACTGAGAGGAGTCTGTAGCTCATCACTGATTTGATCTTTAAACCAGTGACTCTCGGCGGGAATGAGAAAAGACACACTTGGAAGGGGCAGTGATGGAAAGAGCACTTGTAGCTTTTAAAAATATACACGATTGGGCTTCCCTGGTGGTGCAGTGGTAGTCCGCCTGCCGATGCAGGGGACGCAGGTTCATGCCCCGGTCCGCGAGGATCCCACGTGCCGCGGGGAGGCTGGGCCCGTGGACCATGGCCACTGGGCCGGCGCATCCGGAGCCTGTGCTCACGGCGGGAGAGGCCACGGCAGTGAGAGTCCCGCGTAACGCAAAAAAAAAAAAAAAAATACACGATTGATTTATTGTTTTCATAGTGCAAACTGCATCTTACAAAATGCTGAAGATAGAGAAATCGTGGGTGGGTGGGAGGGATGGGACATGAGCATAAATGTTGAGAAACACGTTTAAACTGCTCTGCACATCCCTGTGGGCCCAGCTCCTCTCATGAGCAGAGTAACCTGTAAACATAAATCAATAAATCAAACCATCGGTGGGTGCCCCCGTGGAGCCAGGGAGACCCCCTCTGCAAAGAAGGATCAGACAAATGAGTGCATCTTTCCTAAAGAACTGGCCATTCTCTTTATGGGACAAAAACTTGTTACTTCCAAAGTGCTATGAGGTCGTATCTTTAATCATGTTTTTAAGATGAGATACTGACCTTTTTACAGAGCTGAAGTGTACTAAAGTTTAAAATATGTCACTATCTAAAACAGGGTGCTTTTTTTGACTGATTCAGAAATCAGAATGAACTGAAGTTGGAGATTGTGCTTTAGTTTCGTTTATTGACAAGATAGGTCTCAGATCTCAATATACATGGGCTATAGACCTGAAATAGATTGTCCTTATAAGTCTTTTGTTATTTCACAGAATTTCTTATGGAACCAATCTGGAAGTAAGGACATCTTTTCTGCCCATAATAACTTTGAGAGATATTCCTATTTTGGATCTTTTTTTAAAGAAGAAAAATAATGATAGATGAGTTATTAAAACTATGACATAATTATTATAGTCTTAAATGTTTACCAGTCACCAAGGTTCTGTCACACTCTGAACAGGAAAATACTTGAGATAATAGAATTTGAGGATTAAGTATTCAATCATAGTGAAGCAATTCTATATTTTCATATATATAAAATAATCTCAAAAAATTCTAGTTCATTTCAGATCAGTGACATTCTAAATTGCTTTCAGTAGTTTGAAAATCAGTTATCTACTGAATGCAAAGGTTAATTAAATCAATGAGAAAATCACCAAAGAAGATATGAATTTGTATTAGTACTTCTTTTATCAGCTTCCACATTTTAATTAAAGCATGTTTTGAATACTGACAATATGTTCATGTATCATGGCCTTGTTTTTCTTAGAAGTGACTTCACTAATATATTCCAAAGAATATAGTTAATTGTGGCATCTTACTGTTCCCAGATAGAGAGGCCAAAGGATGAAAGAAAGCAGGAAAGTTTTTAAGGTTGAACATTTCATTTTCAAATAAGGGTCCTTAGAAACAGAGGAAACGTGAGACGTGGCTCAGGCACTGTACAATCAAGAAGGCAGACAGCATCCACTGAAGCAAAGAGTAACAGAGGGTTTTTATATTGGATGGGCATAACCTTGTACTAACTACAAATTAGCTAATATTGATTGTGCACTGAGTATAATGCTATGTGGTAGAAAAGATAGAGATAAATTCAAAACTGTCTCTGAACTTCAGTAGTCTAGAGTCTATTTGGCAGGAAAAAAGTAGCCTACAGAGAAAACTAGCCTCTAAGGCATGGTGTGACAGATACCCTAAGGTACTTGCTGAGCCAATCAGTGTCTGTCCCCCCTCCTTCCTTCCCTCCTTTTTTCTTCCCTCCCTCCCTCTTTACCTTTCTCCCTCTCTCCTCTCTTCAGCA
>NW_006796005.1:185125-187098 GCF_000442215.2 Lipotes vexillifer | reverse complement strand
CAGCAGGAACTGACTGCTGACCCAAGTTCATTATAACAAAGGATATCCACACTATTTCATCATTACTGGTTTTTCTGTACTTTGGTAGTCATGCTCATTTGTATCCCAATGAACATTATTTATAAGTGAAAATTTCCTTGACATAACTAACTTTTCAAGTCATAATTATCACTTTCTCATTATTGCACATGGAAATGAAAACATTTGAATCATTGCAGAGAAGAGCCTCTGTGTCACTATGAGGATGTGACGGTAGTAGGGTGTGTGTGTATGTGTGTATGCCAGGAGGGTGGTAAATACAGGGATTACATATTGAAAATGTTTTTCATGTTAGCGTTGGTATGTTCAGCCAGGTAAGTTATTTGGATGTTTCTCAACATTTGAAAAAATTCTCATGCTAGTAACTGGACTGATTTCACCTGGTTGCTTCCTCCAGTGAATAAAAATAAAAGCAGAAAGGACTCCACCATTATTTTACTCCGGTATAGGCTGGGAAGCAGTAAGCTTTGCCTTTTTTTGAGACAGTTATTGACCCACATCTCGCATTCAGTATAACACAGATGTGTTCCAGGTCGAAAGTTCAATAAGAGCTTGAGAGTGGCAGCCAGGAAATGGAGAGAGCAGAAGGCCATTTTTATGACTTGCTGAGATACTGACCCAGTCTCCTCATTATTTGACAGTAAAAATGTCTTCGGGTTGCACTCAGTATCCTGACAGAGGGGTGTCAGTTTTGATCCTCTCCTGCAGGAATCTCCAATCAGTAAACTATTTCAGTCAAGAACTGAAACACTGTTAATAAAAAACAAATTAACAACTTCTAGACAATGGAAATCAGTAGGACATAGCAAAAAAAAACATGGCATATTATTGCTTGCTGAAAATCTCGCTTGGTGATCTCTGAACATCCTAACACCACAAATCACTTTTCTCTCTCTTCCCTCTCTGTCTCTTTAGAGGATTTATTATTATTATGAACACATCTAGGCAGTTGTGCATGCACACACACACACACACACACACACACACACACACACCCTCAGGAAGCCATGACTTCAGGGAACTTTTCTTCATAAAAGATTAAGGAGTCCTGATTTACAGGATGCTGATGTAAAAGTCACAATGTAGCATCTGGTTGTTGACAACTTGGAGTGGGGGCAGGGGTTCAACTCCTTTAATGATGTCTAGACTTTGTTTTATCTTTCAGATTTTTTGTGACATATTTAGTTTTTTGCAGACAATTCTCAAATCACTGACTCAGCATTCAGTGTGGTTCCGTTTATCATGAGCCATCATCTCTAATCTGGTTTTGAATAGCAGGATGTTGTAGGTCCAGATTGAAGTGTGACCTCTGAATGTTTTCCATTCGTGCTTGATTACTATATCCTAGAGGTCTAGACAGTGTTATTGGTTTCTCACCAACATAAACATCTGGCAAAAAAAAAAGAGAACTAAACGAGATGAGTAAGGACATTCCTAATATACCTTTACAATATGCTATATTTAAAGTAAAACTTTTGAAAACGAACCCCATCTCAGGTTGAAAAGGATGCCATCAAATGTATTGCTTTACAACTCAGATAAGGCAGACTTTGGACTATAAGTTTTCACTGATGGAAACAAGTTAGAACATGTAACTTTCAGACTGCAATAGAAACATCTTTTCTTTGTGCTATTACAAGAAGCTAGAATTTCATTTAGTGAATTCCAGCCAAATGAAATTAGCATGCGCATGTTGACTCATGTGTAGCTCCCGGGTGGACAAATGAGATGACAAACCAATGGGGGTGAGAAGGGAGTGATGGGACCAAACCCAGAGCAATGTGGGTATGAGTATGATACCAGGCCTTCTCAAGTCTTATTTTATGTGGGTAGATTTTCATATTCTAAGAGTTATTGATTTATTGGAACTATGCAGAGGGCTTATTTAAGAGCCAGAACCCAACAGAGTAGAATATCGTGCCACTGAGTTATAG